>NC_143483.1:59187775-59391309 GCF_027475165.1 Benincasa hispida | reverse complement strand
TATTGAATCAAATTTTTAACCGCTCAAGTTATCTAAACGGACATCACAACGAATTAAGCCATCTCTGGAAGATACACCTATGCTAGAGTTAAAGTCGTTGCCCGTGCACCTTAAGTATGCTTACTTAGGAAGTAACGACACATTACTGGTTAGCCGCAACCTCTATGCAATGGACGCATACAGTTAATGGCCGCAACATCCATGCGTCGAACGTATGCGATCGCCTCTACGATGGTGAGATTCGCCGCATACGATCGATTCCTGCGATAGCTACAATAATAGACAATTGGACACAAAATAACGCATAATAGTGGGTTAACCGAGATTTTTATTGTTGATCGAAGCTCACTTTCTTATGAATTCTTAGTATAATCGCCACATATTCTTCTTATCAGCCCTCATAGTTCTAAATAAAAGGCCTATAATAACGTACATTTCTGCCCGTCATCATCCAACAATTCACACAGAGAAGAGTTCTCTGAGAAATCTTCCCTCTCATCCTCTCCTTCCCCTTCCCTCTTTCAAGGATTCAAGGAAAGCCCACAACTTCTACTTGAATCCTTTAATCACAAAAGAGAATGCAAAGGGTTCTCGACTGGTAGTGTCCGTGCGTGAAGAAAGAGATCCACGAGGAAGGAGTTCTGTTCGTGGCTCTACGAGGGATTACTTTAAGAAAGGTTCTTCAAAGGGGAGGTTTCTTGAAACCTATTTTTCTTTTAAAAGCATGTTGTAATTTAACCTTGAATGCATATCTATTTGTATGTTTACTGTAAATTTTGTATTCAATAATTAATGCAATTTGGATAATCTGCTTCCATTCAAGGATCTCCTCATGTTGAGTTTCCTTAATAAAGTTGGTTTTTAAGCAATCATTCAAAAGCATGCAAGGTAAGCATAAACATGAAACAAACTTAAAAACTTCAATGCGAAACAAGGATTCAAACAAGACATAAAGAAAAGATCGGTATACAGAAAGCAAAAAGGAAAACAAGAAAGAGGAAGTCATCCCAGAAATATATGTCTATTTGCACACAGGGGCTACTTCGACGCGAGCTTCAGGCTGGCTCATGTAACTCGATGAATGTCTTACAGCGTTCCATATTCCCTTCGATGTATGGCTTAACCCTCTGTCCATTTACTTTGAAGGCATTAGTGCCATCCTCTCGAGTGAGTTCCACGGCTTCATGAGGAAAGATTGCTTTGATAACAAATAGCCCGGACCACCTAGATTTAAGCTTTCCTGGAAACAGTCGCAAACGTGAGTTGAATAACAAGACCTTTCGACCAATTAAAAACTCTTTCTTATCGATGGGTTGGTCATGCCAACGCTTGGTCTTTTCTTTGTAAATCTTCATGTTCTCATATGCATTAAGCCGCCACTCATCTAATTTGTTGAGTTGCAGCTTTTGATTTTCTCCCGTGACTTCCAGATCTAAATTCAACTTTTTCACTGCCCAAAATGCCTTGTGGTCCAATTCTAATAGTGAGTGGCAAGTTTTTCCAAATACTAAGGCATAAGGAGACATATCTATTGGCATTTTGAATGCAGTCCTATATGCCCAAAGTGCTTCATCCAGTTTTTGTGCCCAGTCCCTTCTTGATGTGTTGACCACTTTTTTCAAAATTGACTTGATTTCTTTGTTAGAAAATTTTGCTTGCCCGTTCGTCTGTGGATGGTAGGCGGTAGCAACTTTGTGCCTGACATTATATTTAGCAAGTAATTTAGAAATGATGCAGTTAATAAAATGTGTACCTTCATCACTTATCAATGCCCTTGGTGTTCCAAAATGCGTGAAAATGTACTTGGTCAGAAATTTTGATACGGTTACTGCATCATTCTTTGCACACGCCCCTGCCTTAACCCACTTAGACACATAATCTATTGTTACAATAGACGGATTCAGACCTTATTTATTTATTTTTTTTTTTTTTATGTTTGTATTTTTTTTTTTTTTTTAGTATTTTTTTTTTTTTTATGTTTCTTTATTTTTTTTATATGTGTGGAAAGATAAGGAGTGGAAATAAAATAATCCATTCGTATAAATAAAAAAAAAAAAAAAAAAAAAACACTTCCTTTTATCTAAATAAGTTGAAAACACCCCTTTTACCTAATTAAAGTCTAATTCCACCCCAAAAATCTAATTAATCCATATATTCTCGTCAAAATAATTTCAAATATATTTTTGTATTTTCTTAACATCCAACAATGTATAAATACTAGCCACGTTATGTCGACTTCTAATAATTTTTCATCACGTCTTATCGAATCAAAGTTCTCTAATTAATAATTAGTATAAATGTTGCGTACTTAACTGTTAAAAGACAAGGACAGATTACCATATTAATTTAATTATATCTTTAAAAAGTCAGAGTTGGCGCCCCCTTCTACTTATATATATTTGTCATATTGTAGCTAAGAAAAATATTGCAACCTTCTTACAAATCTCTCTTATTTTTTCATGTTATAGAAAACTTCTCTATGGCCACTGTCTTGCCTGAAACAACATCAGCTTATGCAGCCAGTTACATCATGGACATTGAATCGATGTTCGATCTCGACACGGTCCTCACCGGAGCCGATGACTTCTACTACAACAAGACCGTTGTAGCCCCACCGCCTGTGGTGGTTGCCGATTTGCCAACCGTGGCTGGCAAGGATGTATGTGCCGTATGCATAGAGGATTTCTTGCCGGACGAAAGTGGTAAACAGATCCCTTGCGGCCATGTGTACCATCAATCTTGTTTATCGTCTTGGCTCTCTGTTGGCGACTCTTGCCCTCTCTGCCGTCGTCATATCGCCTCCGATGAGGAAATGGAGGCACCTAAAACGGTACTTGTTTAGTTTTTGTTTATTTGTGCTAAATTTGATATGAGGACTTGAGCTTCGGTTATGTGACTAGCAATTTTAAGCCAACCATCAAAATGTGGGATTCAAAACTCACATTTTGAACTTGTATCAAATGATTATTAAAAGCAGACAAATTTTATCGTCTAAATGATCACAAGATAACGACGGTAAGAATAGTTACATGGTAGGAAAAAAGTCAACTTTTCTTCACTACAATGATATAATTCTCTTCTGCTCCTTTAATTTTTCTTTTTCTATTTCTTTTCTTTTTTCTTTTCTACTTTTTGTGAAATCTTTGAAGAAATGTTTGATGCTAGAGAGTTTTTTAGTTTTTTTTTTTTTTATAGGATGAGACTAAAAGAAATTAAGTTTGTGTAGATGAATTTGTTTGTCCCAAATTACGAGCCTAATTCAATTAAACATGGAGAAATAATTTTTATAAACTTAACTTTTTAAAACTAAATTCTAGATTTCAGTTTTTAGTTTTTAAAATTTATATTTTTATTTTCCTAAATTTTATATTGCGCCTCTACGTTTTTGCCAGAAAGCACATGAATTAGATAAACAAAAATAAGTTTGTGATGATATTAGGATAAAGTGAATAACAAACAAAAAAGGAAAAAAAAATTATATATATACATATAGATGGAAGTAATGTTTTTAAACTAAAATTTAAAAAACCAAAAATTAAGGTCCTATTTGGTAACTATTTCGTTTTTCATTTTTTGTTTTTTGTTTTTGAAAATTAAGTCTATAAACATTACTTCTACCTCTAAATTTTTTCTTTGGTTACATACTTTTTTCCATTTGTTTAAAAAACTAAATCAAATTTTATAAACTAAAAAAAAGTAGCTTTCAAAAATTTGTGTTTGTTTTTTAAATTTAGTTAAGAATTCAACCATTATACTTAAGAATGATACAGATTATTATAAGAAATGAGAAAAAAATAGATTTAATTTTCAAAAACCAAAAACAAAAAATGAAATAATTGTCAAACGAGAACTAAATAATTATCGAATTTGACATAAATTATGTAAATAGATGCCTATAAAACTCTCTCTCACACGCACAGATATATATATATATATATAACTAATTTACAAGCACAAACCTAATTTATATTAACTAATATTCATTTGCACGAATTCAAACTTTTTCGAAACTTAATTTGTGGCTCAAATTTCATAAGTAAAGGTTTGTTAAAACCATACGCCAAACATTAAAGGTCTTAATTGAAATCAATCCTTTGTTGTTGATTAGTTAAAAAATTATCTACTACTAATTCAAAGACTAGGTCTCTCTCTCAATTCACATTAATTACAAATTAATTAATGCAAGGCCTAAACAAAAAGGATTCATAAAAATAAAAAAATCTAATTCTTACATCTAAAATAACATAAGATAATATACATCAATCAAAACCAATAAAAATAAGTTTGTAAAAACTCATTCTAGACCTAAAATTCTCAACTAAATTTGATACCTACATAAAGAATCAAATATTTCTTACAACAAGATGACAGAACGATAAGCATAATGAAATCAGCCGACAAGATGCGTAATCTTCTGCTAATTATTATTTTTTATTTTTCTATTTGAGGATATATCTTCTGCTAATTAAGACCAATAATTGTGGTTTAACTAGGAAACAAAAAAAATTGTTAAATTACATCTTTAGTTTCTCACCTTCATCAAATTTGTCTCCATAAATTTTCAATTTATCTAATAGATTTGTATACTTTCAAAATGTCTAATTATGTGTTGAATAAATCCATACAATATTGAAAAAAAAAATTAAAAATCAATTGATCTTGTAGATATAAAATTGAGTATTGAAATTATGTCTAATGAAATTCTAAACTTTTAATTTTATATTAATTATATCATTGAATGTTAATAAAATGTTAAATAAATCAATGACCTAGCGTACATAAAAATGAAAGTTTAAAGATTTATTAAACATTTTTTAAAATTTAGAGATTAAGAGTCTGTTCGAATTGAATTTTTGAGTGTTTAAAAAAGTATTTTTAAACTTTTAAAAGTCAATTTAAACATACCCTAATTAGACATCGACATATTGAACTTATAATTTATTCTTAATTCTACATCGATATTAATTCTAAATAAAAAAATTTCCAAGCTATGATAGAGTCTCTGGGTTTGAAGATTTTGTTTATTTATTTAAAGCTATGATAGAGTCTTTGGGTTTGAAGATTTTGTTTATTTATTTAAAGCTGTGATAAGAGTTTTTGGGTTTGAAGATTTTATTTATTTATTTTTATGATAAGAGTATTTGGGATTGAAGATTTTATATATATTTTTATGACAGTGTCTTTGGATTAAAGATTTGATTATTCTTTTCTTAACCCCAAAAGCTTTTACAAATTATTGAAGAAATCCAACATGTCGCAATCTAAATGGCCAAGTTGGTCAAGGGCAAACTTTGTCAATTGCCAGCCCTCTAAACTGCAAGAGGATAATAATCCATATGCTTAAGAATCAATTTGTATATTGCATAGTCAAACGTAATGTCGTTATGAGAGAGAATAATAACGGTTTTAAAAGGAAGAAGTCATCAAGAACAGCTTCCGACATGTCGTAATTCGTTAGCTTAAGTTAAGGGAACACAATGGTTATATGTGTATATATTTAATAACGAAGAATTCAGTTAAATTTGTAGAAATTGAGTATCAAACAAATCGATTGTTGTATCCTAAAATGATCGCTACTTTAAAAGTAATTGTAGTACGCTTTCGATGTTAATCGTTTTACACTAATTACCTTTCAAAGTTAACCTAATGTTCTTGACAGAAGTATACATAAAAAACAGTTGAAGCCAAAAAAATAAAATTTTTTGTTCGAAGAAAATTAAAAATAAAGAGAAGAACCTACATATATCAAACCAAATTTCTAATATCTACATATAGGAAAATTAGAAACGATACAAATTTATAAAATTGTAACGGTCAACATGGTTTAAAATTTCCATCAAAATTTCAAAATTGAGGGAAATCTCATTTTCCCCAATTTCGCAAAAATTTGAAAAAATTTCGGAAAATTTTGAAATTTCGAGAATATTTTAATTTTCCTATTTCGACGAATTTTTGAGATTTCAAGAAAATTTTGAGATAGTTTGACATTTCAAGAAAAAAATTGATTTTTTGATTAACTATGTTGGCTCAATTTAAGTTTTTCAATTTTATGATTTTCATTACACACAATTTTATAGTTTCGTACGTCAATGTCATTTTTGACAAACGATTATGCTTTTTTCATGTGTTAATTTTTATAATTTTCAACGTTTCTCAATTTTTAGTTTTGTTAGCCCAAAACTTTCATTTTTAGAGAAATTGAATTTGAAAAAACCATAAAAATAATATAGATTTATTTTTAACCTCATTCAAATTTTTTTAATTAAATTTTCACATTATTTCACCTTAAAATTGAATTGACGTGAGTTTTTTACTATCTCATCAACTTTACACAACCATTTACCATGGATATCTAAATATTGTCTACTTTATAGTTTAATTAAGCCACAATCAAAATTTCGTCAATTAATTATAATATTTACACAGCCATCAATTTTCGAAATTTCATATATTTCCATAGATATTTTCATGGACATCTATATTTTAAACATTGATTGTCAAAAGGTGAAAAACATTTGTAACAGTCTATTTATTAAATATGTCGTTTTGATCCAAATGTAACGTTAAATGTTTTAAAACTTTTAATATGGGATTTTTTTTTTTTTTTGACAAGTCATTCCCAATAAAGTTTTCTTTGTTAAATAATATTCTAATTATTTTATAGAAAGATTAATCTTTCTTTTAGAAAAAAATATCCTCTAAAACAGAAAATTTTAATTTAATTAGGATTGAGTTGAATATTTTTGTTTTAGTAAAATTCTATGTGATTTTCTGTGATGAGAGATTCATAAATCTTATAAAAAGCATCCTTATTAACAATCGCTTGGAAGATTATCTTTTATTGCATTTCGATAAGAAGGGTATCTACACAGTACAGATTATACCTAAATCACAACCTGCTTATTGACTCTTCCAGGAAACAGTTGATGGTACCAATTTGGAACAGACTCAATTGATCATATCCTTATACAACGAAGCCTAGAAAGACCTTGAAATCATAGCCATCTCCTGTGTCATCTACAATCACAGAAACAATATTAAATATCAGCAAAGACAAATCCCCTCTCTGTGGAATGGTCCCCCCTTCCTAGATTGGTTGTATGTTGTAGCCAACTATTTGAATGTCTTGGCACTTCGAACAATCCAGTATAGGGGTCTCGTTGACCGCTGTTGGTATATTCAGAAAACATTCTCTCTAATAATATTGTTCTCCCTTTGGTCTGTGAACGTAACTAATACACCGTTAGTAAACCACGGATGCCTATATGTTGATTCTTTTTACATTTTTATATTCTTTAATTGATGATTTCATAACACCAAGAATGGTGTTACCTCTACCTCGGTGGCTTAATAAGAAGTTGAAGTATATAATCATTGAAATTTTTGTCCTAAAAATAAAAAATTAACTATACAATTAGCTATTAATTTTACCATGGCTTATGAATTAATATTCGAGCAAGATGTACAGAAAAGGAAAAGATAAACTAAAAAATAATAATAATAACTCATCAAATAATATATCAAGACTTTAAAATAATTTCTCAAACTTAAAATCAGTTAAGCTCAATAATAATATATAAGACCTTCCTGTCTAGAGATCCGAGAAAATTCTAAGAAAAAGGGACTTGAACATAAAGTTCTCCTTCATCATAGACAATATAGATGGTCTTTGGGCGATCTGTAGTCCAACCAACCAGCTCGTTCACGTCCACTTAATTTTATGCCTATTTTCTGTCTCTCTCTTCTTATTATTATTCCTTTTAAGCATTCTCTCAATGAAAATTTCTTTACAAATTAAGAGATGAATAGTACACACTTTGAATTAGCCCCACATGTAACAGAGAGATGAATAGTACACACGTTGAATTAGCCCCACATGTAATAGAAAATTATTGTAGTTTATTACTTGTTTGAATGGTTTTTTTTTCCTTTTTCTTTTCTTTTCTTTCTTTCTTTCTCTCTCTCTCTTTTTTTTTTTTTTTTTGGAAAAGCCTTTACTTATTTGAATGGTTGAGAGAATGAAATAGACGCTAAAGTTTGATTTTTTTTCCCTAATCTTTCAAATAATCCTAATTCAACCAAGGTTTAAAATGTCGATTTTAACAGAAATATCGAATTCTTAATTTTATGAAAATTTCGATAAATATTTCGATGAAATGTCAATTTCAATAGATATTTCTGAAAAAAAAAATTATAAAAACAAAAAATTTGAAAAAAAATAAATTTAAAATAATAAAAAAACATTTCATGATTTTTAAACAAGTTAATATATCTATTATTTATATAATATTTATATTAGTGACATTTTGTTGTTTATTTCGTGTTCCATAGATTTTTTATGCCATAGATAATAAGAAAAGGGCTCATCTATCCTTACAAGGAGAAGTTTTGGCATGGAAGACCAATAAAATCATCCAATGAAATAAAGTCTGATTAATCTTTTAATAAACCTGAATTTGATCATTATTTTTAGATATTGTCTAAATAATTCACAATTAATTATTTGGGATGTGACAAGAAATTAAAATAGCTAGGAATTGAATGATACACAATCTCTATCCTTGACCTCACACGAAAAATTTCTAATCTATATCCTTGCCTCGTTTTCTAATTTAATTATTAATAAGAATAAGTTTGCAACTTTAAAAGGAAGAGGAGGAACAATGATGTTTGAAATTTTGGTTTTGTACGTTCATCCATAACATATTACAACCCTTAAATTTAGTATTAATCAAATTCTATTTACATATCATTGCTTAAATCAAAGTTAATTATCTTCTTCTTGCCAACGTGAACATTACTAATTGATACGAGCTTTTATTACCAATATTGATGAGGTTTAAGGTTCTAATACAGCCAAAATTGGAAAATGAAGTCGCACTTTATTCCTTTCCTAATAACAATATATAACAGAGGGAATAACTTGATAGGACATGTGAACAAATAAAACTAAATAACAAACTAAACCATTTAGGGGGCGTTTGGTGCACGATGAAAAAAGAGAATTGAGTTTAGTTGAGTTGGTAATTATTATTTAGAAAGTTAAATTATCTGGAGAGTTACATTGTTTGTGTTTGGTATGCAGAGTGAGTTGAGTTGGTAATTATTGTCTATGTTTGAAGGCAGAGTTGAGTTAAGGTATCTGGTGTTGTTTTTGTAAATGAAATTGATTTTGTCTTTTTTATTTTGCCATTGTTGATTTTAATCTTCAACTATACACATATTTTCCTAACTTTTCTAAAAAAAAAAAAAAAAAAAAAAAAAAAAAAAAAAAAAAAACTTGGAATTCTTTTCCATTCTCAAAACATAACAAATTCTCTACAAAGTATTCATATACAGAACACAAAATTTTGAGTTCAGTTTTTTACACTCAAATAGAAGTGATTTCCATTCAAAAACCCAACTTAATCATTAATTACCGTAAAAAGTTTAAAAAAAAATTGAAAGGATTAGTGCCATCAAATGAAATTATTGACATTAGTTTAGATGGAATGGGTGACACTTAAATGTTAATCTTAAAAAAAAAATCTTACAATTTAAATCATAAAACTAACTATTAGATAGTTTTTTTTTAACCAATTTGTGGAATATGGATTTACCTTTTTCTAAAATCGGCGAAATCATTTTAGAAATATTGATGTCTATTTTTCTACTATTATGTTGCATCAGTGTAACAAAATTCAGTAAAAGTTTAGTAATAAAATTCAATATTTGATAGGAAATTTTAGTGATGAGAGAAAAGAGAGAGATTATGTAATAAAATTCAATGGAAAAATAATCTTTGGGAACTTGTGTAGATTTAACCAATTCCATCGTAGATTTAATAAAATTCATGTAATTAATTGTTCCATAGTTCATTAAGGATTACCCGTAATGCCCTAATTAGCCAATTAAACAATTAGCCCTAAATTAGTTCTTAATTGCTTCATAAAGACATTCTACAATTAATCTCTAAATTGCATTAATCTCTTGGGTTTTCTTAACTATGACATTCTTGAAACTCAAAAGACTGAAAATTCAAGCATGATTATATGAATGTTCTAAATTAGTGGATTCTTTCTAGAAAATAGGAAAGAAGTCCAAATTTTCAATCAAGATCACTAATTTTTGCAACCTAATTACAATTTTGCTACAGAGCCGTGTAACTTTGCATATAAAAATCAATTAGATTTGATTTGTCAGTTCAATTTTAATTGATTTCATTAAAAAATCCCAACAAGAACATTCAAGAATAACAAATTGCATAAAAGAAATTGAAGAAAAGTCTCCAGAATTTGCTAATCTACATAATCCCCAAGAAATAAATTATCTACTCATGGAGAGAAAAAATCTTCAAGAAATCCATTGAGTCTAGCATTAAAATTTACAAAGGTTGAAGAAAATTTGATAGAATCTCTCAAGAATTACAAAGAAAAGCTCCCAAGTTCGTCAAAATTGATATCTCTCTATTGGTGAAATCTGGAAAATCTGAAGATTATATCTGTTGAGGGTTGTAGCATTGCGACCTTAGGTTAATGTTGGTCTGACGCTGGCTTGAGTGAGGTGCCCGCGCACTTTTATTTTTTTCCGTCAACATCCGAAGCGTTGCAAAACTAGGTAGAGCGTTGTGATGCTACCCTATTTAACAACATTTTGAAGCATTCTGTCTTACAACGTTGGAGTAGCTTGGACCTGGTGTTGGAGAGAGCATTGTGACACTCCGAGTAGTGCTGAAGTGTATTGAATTGGTTCAATTGAGGGGTAGAATGGTAATTTGTATTTATTCTTCTTCTAAGTTGATTCTTTTGACTCCATTAAGCTCAAAACTTCCCGTAACGACTTCAAAAGTTTCAGGATCGAATTTTACCTATAAAATAGATATTTTAAGCAAATAATGGAAGCAGAATTGAAGGATTTAACACTAAGAAAATAGCTCTTTTCAAGACTTACCATAGTCACTTTTACTTTATAACGTCATTTACTGTTAAGACTGACTATTTCAATATGATGACCTTGGTAACTCGTTCTTAATCCTAAGCTAACTATATACTCCTCTTTATTCGGGATTATCCTTTAATTTTCATTGTTGAGAGTGGCCCGAATTCGCCGACTCATTGAGCCTTCTATTTTAGGGATAAGGCCGAGTAGATAGCTAGGGACATAGTCTTGCAATATGGTATTCGTTCCTACCCAATTCTAGGGATAGTAGATAGGTTGTTCTTGTTGGGGTTGATGCCTTAAAGTCTCGTGTCTTGTAGTTTGTAAACAGTGTGTATGAACGCTTGTGTTGTATAATATATGATATTTTACTTCACTTCATGATTTTGCTCAGTTGTTTGTTTTATTTGCTTTACCACAAACTAATAAGCATAAAATCACTGGTTATCTGTATGTAACTTAAGCATGTATATGGTGACATACAAGTGGATCATGTCTTGAGTGATGACCAAAATGGTTTGTGGTATATGGTTAAAGAAGGGAAGCCTTATCCTAGTAATGCTACGGATGCGACCCGCTTTGTGGAATGGTCACAAGTGTTGTGACTTGTCACAGATGGTCTGATCTTGATCATTCATGTAGGGGACATGCGAGCGGGGGCATCCTATACAAAGAGTTTGTATAAAACCTAACCACGAAGTGTTAACGTCTCGTTATATAACACCGTTCATGACAGAGACTTCACTTCACTAGGATGACCATAGGTAACATGACCTCAATCCTGAGTGAGTTGAGAACTCCTGGCATTGAGGTGGTCCTTTGATTTGTATGAGTGCAAGTGGCTAGGTCACCGACTCAAACCTACCATTTTGGAGATTCGTCTGATTTGAGAGCTAGAAACTCAGCTACACAAGATGGAATTCACTCATTCCTCGAGGCAGGGACAAGTAGATAGATAGCTCCCTTAAGAGCTGATTTCAGGGCTTGAATGATGTAGCGCCACACACCTTCTCTTAGCCCGAGATATGTTCACACATAGTTGGACTATGTTGTATTGTTCATTAGAGGAATCAGCGATACTTAAGGAGTGAGATGTAACTACAGAAGCAAAACGGTAAATTGGCCTAACTGTACTTACGAGCATCTGTGAAGGGTCATCGTACTCATGATTGGTTATATCCGATGGACACATAAATATATCTGTGGTAAGAAGAGTTCAGCTGTTGGTCTTTAATGGAATACCTGACAATTAACGGATGGTAGATCTCGTGGCTAAAAAGTTTAGTCAGCTATTCACGTAGGAGTTTTGAGCCACAGGTTCATAAGGTCCCCTAGGTAGCTTTAAAGTGAAGAATAAGTTTTTGGGTCAGTTTGAAATGTTCAAATTGACAAGAGGGAGTTCGATTATATATAATATAATTGAACTGGTTAATTATATATGATATAAAGAACTAAATGTATGAGATACATTATTTTGGAGGAAATTAGATATATAAATATGATTTATATCAAGTGGAGGAGAAATTACTATAGTAGATATATGATACAAACTATAGAGTAAGAATATAATATGATTATATTCATTTATTAATTAATTGGTTAATTATGTGATAACTGATTGAAAACTTCTCCTCAATCGTGAGTTAGTGGGAAAATTTTATTCGGTTATTGTAACTGAAGAATAAAATCAAAATTGATTTTCATTTTGCAAAGAGTTCGAAAAAATCGCTCAAGATGTGAAAACATATTGATTGCTTGGCTGAGAGCCTATATGATAGAGCCTTATTACTTAAACGATCGCACAACCCGCGTCTAAATGATTGCACACATTCTCTAAACGATCGCTTAACTTTTCTAAACGATCGCTTAGCGTGCCGAGTTTTCAAAATGATCGCTTACTAAATACTAAACGATTGCTCAGTAAAATCTACACGATCGTGTAGCTTTCTCTAAATGATAAGCATCTGCTATATGATAGTCTTCTTCCACTTGCTTGTCGTTCTACACGATCATCCCATTCTTCCTTCCTCTACCAATTCCAATAAAGACCACTCATTGGATTCTCACTCCGAGAATACCAAGGGCTTTAAATGGTGGTATCGTCTCTCCTCCTGCTTTTTCGTGCTCTGTCGTTTGTGTAGACGATTGTGCATCTGGTAGTCGACTATTTGCTGGGCGATAAAGAACGTAGAGATTTGCCTCCACTGGGTTGAGCTCGAAGTGAAGAGAGTCTTCAACTGGTGCGTATACTCAATATCTTGTATTTTATTTATCAAAGCATGCCATTAATTAATGTTAAATTGCATACTTGTATGTAGAATGTGTGTGTGGTAATTCGGTCACAATGAAATAGAAAAGATTCGAACATGCTCATGGAAACTCTTCTTTAAGAGTTCCTTCAATTCGTATCAGAGTCAGATTCTGTTCCAATTTCATTTATGCAACGAATTGCATATACATTCTTGGTGGGTGCATATCTGCTCTGTTTAATTGTTAAATTGTTGTGGATGTGTGGATTAATAGAGTTTTCTGGGCACAATTAATCGTTATCGAGTTTGTAATACAAAACACCCCTACCTGGGAAATTACTTGAAAGGCGAATTAGATAGATTTGATGCATGCATGCAAGTTAAGGACAGTGCATTAAAGTGTCTAAATGTGACTACTTGAACTTGTTCATAATTCATAGACAAAATTTGTTTATGAGCGGACTTAAAAAGATGACTTAGACTAAAATTAGTAGCCAGATTGTCTAGGTTAATGAACCTCTAGGTAGAACATTCAGTGGGATTTACCCTCAGCCTCGAGGCACCTTTGGCGTGTCCCCCTAACCGATGGTGTTTGGGTAAGTCAATATCAATATGGATAAAGAGAGTGTTTGTAGTAAATGGGAGCGAGAAGTGCGACAGTATATCCCTCGGTCTCCCTCGTTGGATTGAATAAAGTTACTATGCATCGCCTCGAGGCATCAAGGGAGTGTCCCCCTAAAGGATGGCAGTTTTGCATGTTTCTTTGTTTGATCTCCTGTAAGAGGATAAGGTTACTTAGTCTATTTCCCTAATCTGCTTCTTCCCTATGGTGGGCTCATTAGGGCGGGAACTGGCACCGAAAGCGAGGGGTCACACTTACGTGGAATTGTTAAAGGTCAACAGTTCTAGACCAAATAAATGGTGGCTGTTAGGTTAAGTTACAAGAGTTGGTTCTGCCTAATGGTTGAGAATGTCTCATCCCAACGAAGGGGCATCTAATCACCCCACCGGTGACGTTTGTTGTAAACACATAAACTTGTAACGCTGAAAACATTGTGTCTTTCTTCTTATTACTTACAGCATGCAAACAAATATGAATATGGATGAGTGAACAAAGGGCTCGTGTTGCCATAAACTTGATGACGTAATGATGGAAATAGAGTGTGGTTGTTGTGTTATGCATTACTACTTCTAGATATATGCGTTGTTAACTATATGCTTGTAGTATGCTATGGAATAATGCGTTGTCACAAGTTTCCTTGTGTTGAAACCAAGTATAATTCCAACGCAAGTTTCTCAGAGTAATCTGAGATCGAACACAGGGATTGTTTTCGTTAATGTGTTACTTTCCTGATATATGCTATCGGTTTTACAATTAATGAAAGATTTGGTTTGTACATAAATTTAAATTGCGATAAATATAAATTGCGTTGATAAAATAAAAGTGTGATAAAAGTAAAGTCCTAAACTATGTGATACAAGATACAAGATTCATGATACATGATACTGAGTTCGAGACTGACTGTGAAGTTATACAAAGGATCGTGGTATGCGAGGGCAAGTCTTTACGTATGAATCAGAAATAGAAAGAATAATTAGTAAAAACATCGCAAGTTTGTTAATTGCGTTAAAGATGTAACTAAGGTTCCGCATTCCCTTGGCGTACACCTCTCGGTGATTGGCCGCATTCCCATATCTCTATGGTGAAACAGGGATGAACGTGATGAATGCAAGGTTGCTTCCATCTTTGGAAGTACTTCTGGCTTTAGTTAACGCATTCTTCCAACCCTCTCTCGATAGGCAAAATGGCATCTTCACTTCTACTCTCACAGGTGAAGATGCCGTCTAGCATGCTTTAGCTAAACATAATTATTTCCTTAACACGGATTAATTTACTTGCTCAATTCTTATTAATTACCCAGGGAATTAAGAAAACATCATGGAGAAAGTGAATCATGGATGAATGGAAATAGACAGAGAGATAATGATGGAAATGATCATAACAATTAATACTAAGATTAAGCGTCTGATACATGGTGTGAATGATGGAGTAAAGAAGATGAGTACAAGTGATGAAAACAAGATAGAAAATGATACAGAGGAGTGTTAATGTCTTGAAATAGATCTGGACGGAGGTTTTGCTTGCTGGTGTATGGAATGGATGAAGAGAAGAGCTTCCCTCTATAGCTTGCTCGTCTGGTAGAAGTGACCTTCGTATAGAGCTTCAATGGCGGGGATTGAAAGAATTCTTTGCCCGGAGACTCACCTCTCGGCCTTGTCTCTTGATTATCCTGGATCTACTCTGATTAATCGCTCAACCAGTCTCTCTCTTAGATCAGTATAGACACGTCTCCTTGTATTGAGTATATACAATGGATCAATTCTCCCGTATCGAGTATATCTTTTCAATAGAATTGCAAAAGCTATTTATAGGTGAAGTTTTGACTCTTTGCATTGTGGTCCCCACTTTATTGTTAAGGTAGTTCTTGAAATGATGGAGTGAATATTCCTTCTGTTACGCAATCAATCCCGTCAGTAATGCACGATGGTCAGCTGTACACGCGTTAGAATCCTCCGCAATTGCATTGCTCTTTACATCTTTGATTGTTTGCCCGCATGCGGTGTTGTTTTTTATTATCGCATACGGTTGAAGTTGCGTTGATCGTAAAGCTCTTGATCGATTGTCACATGCACCGTCATTGCATTGATCGTCTCTTCATTATAGATTGACGGGCGCAATGCGACGTAGATGCGTTGTTCATTTTATCTTTGAGCCATGAACGCATGCGGTGACTTGATTTCCTGCAAAACAGACTTGAAACATTCTTTTCTACCATCGCAATGGCATCAGTGGGTGTATTGACGACAATTTATAATTCTCACATTTCTTAGCCAATTTCCATACTATGGACACAACTTTTCTTCCTTTTGGCCGCAATATCTAAATAAAACAGCATAAATAACTTGTATTTCTACAAATTATCACACCCTCAAATTAAGATATATGCTTGTCCTCAAGTATATCTTCTACTAAGGCAATATTGCAAAATTCTTATCCTAAATTTTGCGTTGATTGGTTGCTCTGAATGCTCCACCTAGGTGTTGAATTTTAGGAAAGCTTTGTTTACTTTATTATTAAAGGACGGATGGGGTTGTGAAGAAATGCATTTGAGGCAATGAAAAGAAAAATAAAAAGAAGTTTAATGGATGTACACACTATTCCTATTCCTAACTAAACAGATTGAGCAATAGAAGACTTGCAACGAGAATAAGTAGAGACACAACAACCATTAACGTATAGTAATGTTTATTATCTTAAATCGCCCGAGTAATCCCAGCTCATTGCACTAACGCGTCGCACACCTCTCGGTGGTCAGCCGCTGATAACTTGCAGAAATACAAGTTATTTATGCTGCCTTATTTAGATATTGGGGCCAAAAGAAAAAGAATATGCGTCGATTGTATGAAAATTAGCTTAGAAATACAATAATTATGAATTATCGCAATTACACCCACTAAAATGTCAAGATGGTAGAAGAAGATATTTTTACTCTGTTTTGCAGGAAACCAAGTCACCGCTTGCGATCAAGGTTCAACGAGAAACTGAACAACGCATCTCTGTACATTGCGCCCGTCAATCAACAATGAGGAGACGATTAACACAATGACGGCGCAATGCGACAGTCGATTCGAGCTGAATGTCAACTGCATGCAAGAATAAAAACAACACCGCATGCGAGCAACCGATCGAAAGATGCAGCTGAGCAATGCAAACGCGGAAGATTGCGACACGTGTACAACTAACCGTTGTGCAGATTTAACGGTCTGATTGCATAACAGAAGGAATATTTATTCCTCCATCTTCGAAATTTTCATAACAAGAAGTGGGGTCCACAAGCCAAAAGTCAAATCTTTTTCACCTATAAATACCCCCATAGAATTCAGAGAAGATATACTTGATACGGGTATAATTGATACAAGGGCTAATTGCTGTTGGATTATTGAGAGAAAGGCTAAGCTGAGTACTGATCGAAAGAAATCTGGGAAGAGAAGAGACAAGGCCGAGAGGTGAGTCTCAGTGCGAATCTGCCATATCCCCGTCGTGAAGCTCTGTACTTAGATCCCTACTACCGATTGAGCAAGCTTGAGAGGGAAGTTCATCCATCCGTTCACTTCATCCACATCGGCAAGCAAATCTCCATCCAGATCGACGCTAAGATGTTGGCGCTTATTTGTATTTGTTTCTAACTCTATTTCATCAAGTGTATTTCATCTTCTTAATCTCTTCATTCACAAATCATGTATCAGACACTTAATAGTTTTATTGAATGTTTCGATCATTTTCACTTCCACTTTTCTGTCTACTTCCGTTCCTCCATTAATCGATTTCTCCATGAAGTTTTCTTAATACCTTGGTAATTAATATGGATTAAATGAGTAACTTAATTTGTGCTAAAGAGATAAATGTGTTTAGCAAAGGCATGCTAGACGGCATCTTCACCTGTGAGAGTAGAAGTGAAGATGCCATTCTGATCTATCGATAGAAGGTTAGAAGAATTCGTTAACTAAAGCAAGTAGTACTTCAAGAGATGGAAACAACCTTGCGTTCATTACCTTCATCCCTGCTTCACCACAAGGATGTGGGAACGTGGCCGATCACCAAGAGGTGTACGCCAAGGGAAAAGCGGAACAGTACTTATATCTTTAACGCAATTAAGGAACTTGTGTTGATTATCTTAGTTATCTTTTCTATTTCTTCTTCGTACATAAGACTTGTCACCACATTACACGATCTTTGCATAATCTTCACAGCCAGCCTTGACCTCAGTATCTTGTATCATGAATCCTGTATCTTGTATCATCTTAGCTTAGATTTACTTTAACGCAATTTATGTATTATCGCATTTTTACCACTTTCTTTACTTCATCGCATGTTTAATTACTTGTACACAAAATCTTTCTTAAATTGAAAAACCCCTGGTCGCATATATCACAAGCACAATGCAATAACCTAAAATAGTCCCTGTGTTCGACCTCGGATCACACCAAGAAACTTGCGGTAAAATTATACTTGGTTTCAACGTAAGGAAACTTGTGACAATGCACAGCATACTATAAGAACATTTGTTAATAACACATATCTAGAAGTAGTATCACATATCATCATAGTAACAAATTTTGCGTTACAAGTTTATTGCATCGTTGCAGAGAAACTGGTAACGGGGACATGGACTTGAACCTTGCGTGCATCATTGTACAATTTATTACATTACAGTCGCATGACTATATCTCTATAGCGCATGGTTGCGTCGTGAAGATTATACCTATCTCTAGGAACAATGCGAACTTTGCTTTAGTGCGTTCCATCTCTTGCCTTCTCAGGCAGTTAGACGCGGCTATTTAACTTATAGACAAGCAATGCAACATCCCATAGACAAGCGTTGCTACAGCCTTTCACCAAGCAAAGAGTATTAACTCACTATACTCGCACAACGCACACCTCTTGGTGGGATGCTTCATGCGTCCTATCTCTAGGCTACACGATTAAGCATGCGATTGTCTTTGATAAATAAACACTGAAGATAAACTATGATAGAGATGAAGATGATGAAGAAGATGGCAATGAAGGAGTTAAGATTTTCATTGATCACAAAATATCTTAATATCTTAAGCTAAAATGTAATACAACACAGAGATTAAAAGAGAAAGGTAGGACACTGCGTCAAGGCTGCTGGTGGTGCCATGGATGAATGGTGGAGATGTCTCTCTCGAGCTCTATCTCCGACGAAAGCTCTGGTCGTCACTCAGTCTGGTTTGTAGAGATGAAGAATTCTCACTGAAAATCTCGTTAAAGCTCTCATCTGTGATCACAAACCTCTGCCCTGAGGCAGAAATTCGGATGTCTTGAAATGAAGGTCCAAAAGTCTATTTATAGAGTTTAAACGTCGAAAGCTATCATGATTGCGTTATGGCTCACTGATGCTTTTGTAGCGGTATGGGCAATGTCACATCGCCTTATCTTGTTAATACTCCCAAGGTATGCGTCCGAGCTTGATTCAGCTGTAGCATCAACGCGTTTTCTCCATCTTGCGATCATCCTTCTATTATGGTTGTCACTCTGTGGCCAAAATTTCCAATTAATCACCGCAACTTCCATGCAATGGATGCATATGATTATCGCAACTTCCATGCGATGGATGCATACGATCTAACTTTCAGCGCATGCATTTGTCTTTGGGATCGCTTAGCTTCATGCATTTGTCTTTGCGATAGCCTGGCTTCAGCATGTGTGTTTATCTGCGATTGCTTATTTCAAACGCATGCATTTGATTCCTGCGATAGCTACAAAAATACACTTTGGCATGGAGTAATGCATAATAGTGGGGTCAGTTAGGATTTAGGTGCTAATTGACGCAAAACTCAATTTTTCGCAAATTCTAAGTATTATCACCGTATTTTTTACTTATTAGCCCTCATGATTCTAAGTAAAAGGATTATAATAACTGTCATTACGAGATGTTTTTCCATACTTTTCACATTCAGTTCTAGCTATTTCTGCGTCTTACGACTTGGGAGAGCTTGGGACATTCCCTCATGATGGAACGGCTACCTTCTTTGTGTTGTCTACTCAAGGAAAAAACGGGATACTTAGCTGAAAGGGTGAACAAGGTCGAGCGCATTCAAACGTTACTCCAAAGTGCCCTCCAGGGTATTGGAAAAATCTCTACAAATTCTCGACTTGAGCCCCAAAACTAGGTTGGGTGCAGGGGGTCGAGGACCTTGGAATCCCAGGTCCATGAGGCCACAAGCATTCATCATATTGTTGAACATGCTACATCTGTTTAGTGAAGGAGCCGATTTGATTAAGCCGACTGCCTACTTTACGAGAGGCTACTTCTAGCTTCTATAGTAGCCCTTCCACTTTAGTGTAGTTGTAGTTTGTATTGGTACTCGTTGGGCGACCGGAAGGTTGCCACGAGTAAGTCCGTTTGGGAGACCGAAGGCAGTTTTCTTCCACTGAGTCTTAGTACAGACTTTCAACCCTTAGTCGAGAATCTTTGATTTCCTTATAAGACTAGAGCCCTACAAAAGAAAGACTTGATAGGCCCTTTTTCCGCCCTCCCATGCACCCGTCTTAGGCAGGGCCGATCCCGCGACTAAGATAGTCGCGCTAGAGGTCGTGCAGCAGCTTCTCGTGGAGCCCTTGAAACTTAGCCACCTCCATTTGAAGCAACTTTGGTAAGCATTCAACATGCGATAGGGAAAAGGATAGGCCTATGAATTCACTTTCTCAATTGGGACGTCAATCAAGCTTTCCTTCACGGAGATCTCAAAGAAGAGGTCGAGGCCAACCCCCCGGAATGAGCAATGACTTGAGTTTCGTTTTTGAGCCATTTCTGTACCAACTCAAGATATGCTTATTGGGCTCTATGTATTAACGAGCGGGAATCGTCGAGGTATTTATGCAAATCGGTATAATCCATGTAATCGCAAAAATCATCAAAATTCAAAAATTGACAATCGAAAAGGAAGGTCAGTTCAGTTTAGTGGTAAGATCTGAAGGGGAGATTCACAGGACACTTTAGAGGGTGGAAATATTTCGGAATGCACATGTCACCCTAGACATTTCACCCAAGAGATTGGCCAGGTTAGTGGGATAGATTTTGGCTCTGCTTCAACCTCGTGTGAGGTGATTGTACCAGTAGCAAAACTCGAGTTTGTGAAAGACTCTTGCCGCCCCTTTCATTTAAGCCCTTTTTTTTATTGCCCTAAAAAGACTGATTCTTCTTTCTTTTACGAATCTGGCAAGCCAACTCACGTACCACTTGAATCAGCAAACAACCGAACCCTTGGGACCTTCTTCAACCCCAGGATGTGATGAGTCGACATCGAGGTGCTACTTCTAAACCTACTATTTCACCTTCTGTTTCCCTTTTGACTGTTGGATCTTTCAATGCACCGTTATATCTTTTCTCAGCCGTTTTTGTTAGGCATTGAACCCCACCTTAGGTGCTGAGTAGTGTCACCCCTCCCTAATACCTAAAAAAAAGTTCCGCCTATGGAGCCTAAAGCTTAAACCATGGCATGGCAGTAAGTGGGCCTAGTCTTTGCCCAGTCTTCGCCTTCTTCAGTGGCCAAGTTGAAGTGTTCAATGTCGGCCTACCACATTTCTTCTTCAAGGTTGAGCTTCTTCAATTCAAGTAGTGTCTTTTTCCTATTCTTATTGGTAAATAGCGTCTGGAAGTAAAGGCATTATTGAACGAAAGAGATGTTGGGTGGTGTCTAGAGGATCCATCTCTTCGACGGGTATAAAGGCTGGTTGCGCAAGCTCACTGAATTCAAGAAGATAATTCTCATAGGATAAGATAGATGCATTCCGCCCTTTCCTTTGATAAGTAAGATAGTTGATCGAGAAATCTCCACCCAAAGGTGCTTTAAGAAAGCCGGTCCCCGTCAGCCAAAAAAGGTCAGTCGGACTCGGTTAGGACCCTTGATCCGGTTTAGCTAGGCTCTTCCATGCGATAATTTCTGCCAGTTATCACCCCCCCTAAACTTAGAATCATGCTTGTCCTCAAGCATGCGTTATACTCAAGAAATTCTTAACTCACCTTCCGGTGTCTCTTTGCAATGACCATCTTCTCAGAATATAATTTACTCGTACTCTAACTATGGATGCAATGCTCTGCTCTGCTTTGGCTGATTCTTCAAAAAGATCTTTTCTAAGTTGAAATTTGGAAGCCTTTGGTCAAAAACTTTTTATTCATTCTCCGCAACTTTGCGTTCGTTCAAAATAATTCAAGCTTATGCATTTACTTATTCTAACACGGCGTTGAACCTGGTTACTCTCTTCATTTTCGCTTACCCCCACGTGTGTCATGTGGGCATCCAACTTCAGTTGCATTCCATATTCAACTCAACTCATGTCTTGCTTAACTTGGCTTGCGCCAGACAAAGGAATTGCGCTTATGCGTTGATCCTGGTGACTTACCTTCGTTTTGGCTTGCCTCCACGGGTGTCATGCGGACATCCAACTATGAGTAAGTGCCTTTCACAACTCAACTATTGTCAACATGGGTTTCCCCACCACGTTGGTAGTGGAGTTGTTATTTTCAATTTTTTTTTTTTAAAGGAAATGATCTCAATGTGATGAACGCAATTCTCCGAGACTGCTGCCACCCCCTCAAACTTAGAGGGTGGTAGCATTCTCACTGCAAGCTAAAAACAAACTCAATAGGAATGTGATAACAAATGTTTGAGCAAGGGTTTGCACACAATAAAACTATAGACTTTCACACTTTGAAGAAGCTATTTAAAGTAAAGGGTGCCTTGCGATACTAGTTAGAGGACGTGGTGAATTATTTGTACCATTATAGACGCATTGCAAAGAACCGCAGTCAGACAAGGAGAATTCCAAAAGGATAATGCATAAAAGATAACAAGAAAAGAACCTTAAGTAGAAGAACGCATGCGAAAATGCATTAGAGTTCATGCGATTGAAGTCATGTGTGTGAAGGGTGTGGAGGATTCTTCCATTGTAATTGCGCACCAAGAAGAGTTATTATCGCACCTACAAGGAGTAAACGCACCACATCCAAAGAAGTAGCCGCATATCCAAAATAACAATAAATAAAAATAATAAACTAAACTAAGAAAGCAATGTAAAAGATAAGAGTAGAAGAAGTCCTAGAGAAATTGGAGTGTTGTCACCACAAGGAGTCTCCCATGCATGAGATGGTTCTCAACTGCTTGGGTCAAGGGCTTGCCCTGACCATTGGAGCTTCCAATAATTGTTGGATGCATGATGGTTGACATGCATCTAAGACAGCTTCCAGCTCATGCGACAGATGGCCTTTCTATCTCGGGGTCAATATTTGACTTTGGACGCATCACCTATACTTCAAATATTGTTTGCAACTTGGTCGCACAATCTACAATACGCCTAAGATTGAAAGAGTGCCTGCGAAAACACAAAAACTTCACAAAATATTAGCTGCCAAGTCCCCGACAATAGGGCCAAAAACTTGTTGAATTTTAGGAAAGCTTTGTTTACTTTATTATTAAAGGACGGATGGGGTTGTACATGAAGTCATGTGTTAGATATGGCTTAAGCATTTGTACCCATGTGTCTGAGGTCATGCGTCGGAATGAAGATGCGCTAATCTAGTATGCAATGACCACGCGTTCCTATCACAAGTTTTCTTAAGCTCGCGCCAAGTATAACGCAAACGCAAGTTTCTCAGGTAATCTGAGGTCGAACACAGGGACTTGTCACTCAATAATTCTTGTGAAGAAATGCATTTGAGGCAATGAAAAGAAAAATAAAAAGAAGTTTAATGGATGTACACACTATTCCTACTCCTAACTAAACAGATTGAGCAATAGAAGACTTGCAACGAGAATAAGTAGAGACACAACAACCATTAACACATAGTAATGTTTATTATCTTAAATCACCCGAGTAATCCCAGCTCATTGCACTAACGCGTCGCACACCTCTCGGTGGTCAACTGCATGACTATATCTCTATAGTGCATGGTTACGTTGAGCATAAGATTGTGCCTATCTCTAGGAACAATGCGAACTTTGCTTTAGTGCGTTCCATCTCTTACCTTCTCAGGCAGTTAGACGCAGCTATTTAACTTATAGACAAGCAATGCAACATCCCATAGACAGGTGTTGCTACAGCCTTTCACCAAGCAAAGAGGATTAACTCACTATACTCGCACAATGCATACCTCTCGGTGGGTTGCTTCATGCATCCTATCTCTAGGCTACACGATTAAGCATCCGATTGTCTTCGATAAATAAATACTGAAGATAAACTATGATAAAAATGAAGACGATGAAGAAGATGGCAATGAAGGAGTTAAGATTTATATTGATCACAAAATATCTTATATTTTAAGCTAAAATGTAATACAACACAGAGATTAGAAGAGAAAGGAAGGACTTTTCGTCAAGGCTGCTGGTGGTGCCATGGATGAATGGTGGAGATGTCTCTCTCGAGCTCTATCTCCAATGAAAGCTCCGGTCGTCACTCGGTCTGGTTTGTGGAGATGAAGAATTCTCACTGAAAATCTCGTTCAAACTCTCATCTGTGATCACAAACCTCTGCCTTGAGGCAGAAATTCAAATGTCTTGAAATGAAGGTCCAAAAGGCTATTTATAGAGTTTAAACGTCGACAGCTATCATGATTACGTTATGGCTCACTGGTGCTTTTGTCGCGGTATGGGCAATGTCACATCGCCTTATCTTGTTGATACTCCCAAGGTATGCGTTCGAGATTGATTCTGCTAAAGCATCAACGTGTTCTCCCCCATCTTGCGATCATTCTTCTATTATGGTTGTCACTCCGTGGCCGAAATGCGTTTGTCTCTGTGATCGTTTAGCAATCGTTGGCCCTCCAATTTTAATTGACGCATTAGAAAAGGAGGAGAGAAGGAAGAAAAGAAGGTGGCGCGGGTACAACTCATCATCTCAGAGGGTAGTCGAAAGAGGAGACTACAAGATGAGGAGGTGTGCCGCAATAATGAAATTTCGAGAATTAAAGAGATAAGAAAGTTCGAAGAGGAACAACGCCTTTTGCTTGCCTCCAAGCAGTTTGAAAGAGAGTTTGAAATAGAAGAAAGAGAAGAGGCAGAAGAAGAAAAGAAAAAGAAGGAAAAAGAAGAGGAAAAGAAGAAGGAAGAGAAGGAGAAGAAGCACCAAGCAAACATGCAGCGCTTAACAAAGAAGAAAGGAAAAGAACTTGTTGAACAGGAAAAAGAGGAACAATGCAAGGAGCGAGAAAGAAAACAAAGGCAAAAATCCCGCCTTGCTTGACCAAGGAAAAGGGAAAAGCAGTCATAGAGAGTAGCAAGCCCGTGTTAGCAAAGGTGCATCCATCAAGAAAGAAGGAGAACGATGACTTACTGATGGAGATGGGCTTTTTCCCTGCACCAATGCCACTACCAGACCTGATTATAAGCGTGATTGTAGAACATGGATTGGACACATTTTGCCAGTGCCCATCCATTGTTATTCCAGAGGTAGTGCGCGACTTCTACTATGGACAGTTGCATGGCACCAAGGATGTGGTGACCATAAAAGGGCAAATGGTGTCTTTCAGTGCAAGGGACATCAATGAACTATACCAAATGAAGGATAATCCAGATGCACCGGGCAACAAAATCATTGATGATCCTACTGAAGAGATGATGGAAGATGCACTACGAATATTAATGCAACCGGGCACTAAGTGGTCGGTTTCTTTAAAAGGCATCAAGACACAGCGTCCAAGACTCTACTTCTTGAGGCGCGGCTTTGGGTTTATTTGGTCCAACTGCGACTAATCCCAACTTCACATGACAAAACAATTTCGAGGGATCGATTCATGGCCGCATATTACATTGTGTGCGGCATTCCAATCAATGTAGGCCGGTTGATCGCAAGACAAATTCAGGGTTTTATGGGGCACATAAGAGGGCAGTACTTCTTCCTATGGACGGATTCAAGTTTATGCTTATCAATAGGTGTGGGCATTGATGAAGAGCCAATGGTAGAAGTTCACGGCCTAATAAACATCAAGATTTTGAGGTTGCTCCTCAAAGATTCCCCACACTGCCCTGAACTCCCTTTGAAGAGGCCCAACATAGATTTGAATGCTCCGCAAGAGCCCAAGCCGAAGAAACAGCGCAGAGACGACAAAGGAAAGGGGAAAATCCAAGAAGAAACAACACAAGATCCAGAACCCTTGGACCCTTTACCCTTAATAATTCGCCCTCCAAGCCGTCCCGCACAACCTTCTTCTTCCCTTCCTGAGCATTTTACCAATATTCTCCTTCCCCCAGATTCTTCAACCGCATACCCAGTAGCCCTATCATCACCTTCAGCATCATCACCGCAACTTCCCCTTCCACCGTCGCATGTTGATGATCCACACAATTTGGGTGATGGCACTTCTACCCAACCCCAAAACGTAGATGGCGAGGCATCGCAGGCACCACCCACCGTTGCTTCCTTAGCTGCTGAGTTAGCAAATATGCGGTCCCTTCTTGCCCAACAACAACAACTCTTCTCTCAACAGCAAGAGCTCTTATCTCAGCAACAATCCTTCTTCGGCCAAAGAATTGATGCGGTAATTGAGCGAATCGACAATTTACAATGCAATGCTGCCATGACAAGGCAGGTGTTGATCAATATTCAGCGCAACACTTATATGATTCACCTGCACCAAAGACAGATAGCGGAGCGCAGCCATGAGTATTTTAATTTTCTAACACCATATCTTCATAGACCCATGGTTCCTCCGCATCTTAGATAGCGTTTGATTTTTGCAGAAGCTCCTCAAGTACCACATCTGAACCCTCCTCCAGAACCTCCTGCTCCTCAATAATCTTTACATTTATTTTTTTTGCGGCCATTCTGTTAATTTTATTTAATTAATTATTTTTCTATGCTCATCTAAATTCTTTGATTCTTTGTACAGGAAAAAAAATTGTTGTATTGTGTTATTTGTAATTACTTGTATACTTAGTTAATTTTCAATATAGCTAAGTAACAATTCTATCCATATGCCTGTACCTCTTCTTTATCATCCTTTGTCAACTTTGCGATGTTCTTAATCTTTCTTTTTACGTTATTCATTGCGCTGCCATGATGTATAATATGCATACATTTAGGTCATTTCCCACACTTTGTATTTTCTAATTAACACTTAGTTAATTCGTAACTTAGCAATACTTTACCTTTTATCTTTCAAAATTCTGCTCAAATCTTCTTTTTGAAATTTTGTCTAAGTATTTGCCTATTCTGTCCAAACAGCGCAATGAGAACCTTACGCATCTCTAAATTTGGGGGTGGGGAAGGTATGAGCAGATGAGATCAAGAATATGCGGTCTATATATATATATATTTCATATAAACTCCAATGTCAGCACAAGGGAAACCTCAAAAACAATCCCAACCTGATAAGAGTTAAGTTGTGAAAGAAGCCTGTTCGTAGTTGGATGTTCACATGACACTCGTGGAAGCAAGCTAAAACGAAGGAGGGTTTCCAAGAACAACGCAATATGAAAAGAGAAAAATGACAGAGAAAAAATAAAAGAAACAAGAGACAACTCCTCTGAAATTCATGAGTTAAAGTTGAGATTGGCACACAACCGTAGTTGGATGTTCGCATGACACCTGTGGGAACAAGCCAAAACGAAGGGTGTAACCATGATCAATAGTCTCTAATAAATGACGCAAAGTTTGACCACCGCATCCAAACGCATCAAGTTGTTTTGATAAGAAGAGGTAAACATTCTTTTTAAAACTAGAAAAGCAATTTTTAGCAGAAATTTGTAGTATAGAAGAATAAAGTAGGGCTTTGTTATGAATTTTCAAGGATAAAAAGAAATTGTGATGTTAAGTAATGTGCCTAGGTGGAGCATTCGGAGCAACCAATCGACGCAAAATTTAGGATAGGAATTGAGCATTATTCCTTAGTAGAAGATATGCTTGAGGATAAGCATATATCTAAATTTGGGAGTGTGATAACTTTAGAATTACAAGTTATTTATACTGCTTTATTTCGATATTACAGTTAAAAGAAAGGAAAGTTGCATCAATTGTAGAGAAATTAGCTAAGAAATGCAAGAATTATAAATTGTTGTCAATACACCCACTGACACCATTGCGATGGTAGAAAAGAATATTTCAATATGTTTTGCAGGAAATCAAGTCACCGCATGCGTTCATGGCTCAAGATAATCTGAACAACGCATCTACGTCGCATTGCGCCAATCATTCAGAAATGAATAGACGATCAACACAATGACGGCGCATACGATTATCGATCAAGAGCTAAATGATTAACGCAACTTTAACTGCATGCGGTAATAAAAAACAACATCGCATACGGGCACACGATCAAAGATGCAAAAGAGCAACACAATTGTGGAGGATCCTGACACGTGTACAGCTGACCGTTGTGCATTTTTGACGGGATTGATCGCATAACAAAAGGAATATTCACTCCATCATTTCCAGAATTTCCATAACAATAAAGTGGGGTCCACAAGTCAGAGAGTCAAAGCTGAGCCTATAAATAGCCTCTGAAATTCTATGAGAAGATATTTGATACGGGCATATTTTGGTATTGGTATATTGAGAGAAATATTAGTCTGAAGGCTGATTGGAGAAGATCCGGGAAGATTTAAGAGACAAGGCCGAGAGGTGAGTCTCAAGGAAAATCCTTTCTATCCTCGCCGTTGAAGCTCTGTACCAAGGTCACATCTACCGACAAGCAAGCCTGAGAGGGAAGCTCTTCCTTACATTCACTCCATCCGCCAGCAAGAAAATCCACCATCTAGATTTGTGTCAAGATGTTGGCACCCTTCCGTATTGGTTTCTATCTTTTATCATCAATTGTATTCATCCTCTTACTCTCTATCATTCACACCATGTATCAAACGCTAAATATTAGTATTGAATGTCATGATCATTTTCATCTCCATCTTTCTGTCTATTTCTGTTCCTCCATTACTCGCTTTCTCCATGATGTTTTCTTAATCCCTTGGTAATTAGAATGAATTAAACAAGTAAATTAATATGTGTTAAAGAAATAAATATGTTTAGCTAAAGCATGCTAAATGGCATCTTCACCTGTGAGAGCAGAAGTGAAGATGCCATTTTGCCTGTCGAGAGAAGGTTAGAAGAATGCGTTAACTAAAGCGAAAAGTACTTCCAGAGATGGAAGCAACCTTGTGTTCATTACGTTCATCCCTGTTTCACTACAGAGATGTGGGAATGCGGCTGAATACCAAGAGGTGTACGACAAGGGAAAGCGGAACTGTAGTTATATCTTTAATGCAATTAATGAACTTGGGATGTTTATATTAATTACCCTTTCTATCTCTGTTTCATACATAAAGACTTGCCACCGCATAACACGACCCTTTGTATAATCTTCACAGTCAGTCTCAATCTCAGTATCATGTATCAGTATTCTGTATCTTGTATCATAATAGCTTAGGTTTACTTTTATCGCATTTTATTGTATTACTGCAACTTTACTTTACCGCATATTTTACTTTACCGCAATTTTAAATACTTGTATAAACCAATCTTTTATTAATTGAAAAACCCCTGACCGCATATATCACGAACGTAACGCATTAACTACGCAATCCCTGTGTTTGACCTCAGATCACTCCGAGAAACTTGCGGTGAAATTATACTTGGTTTCAACGCAAGGAAACTTGTGACAACGCATAGCATACTACAAGCACTTCATTAATAACGCATACATCTAGAAGTAGTATCGCATATCATCACATTACATTACATACATTATGCGCTTACAAGTTTATGGACTTAAATCATGCATCATATATCGTAGTGCGTGTGCTTAAAATAGAAGCATCACATTTTATGTTAACAATGCACAAGGCTCTTAACTATATATTAAACTCAAAAATGGAAGAAGGCACCTCTGTTTATGAACATGTGCTTAACATGATGGACTTCAATGTGGCGGAGGTGAATGGGTCTATCATCGATGAGGGTAGTCAGGTTAGCATAATCCTGCATTCTTTTCCGAAGAGCTTCATGCACTTTTTTAGTAATGTGATTCTTAACAAAGTGAAATATAACCTTACAACTCTCCTCAATGAATTGCAGACCTACCAATCTTTACTGAAAAGTAAGGCGAGAAAGAAGGGTGTGGCAAATGTTCCTTCATCTTCTAGGATGTTCCATAGAGGTTCGACCTCAGGAACGAAGTCTGCACCTGGAAAAGGGAAAACGCCTGCTAATCCGCCGCCTATTGCCCCAAGAAGGAATTCACCACCGGTTGAAAAGGGAAAGTGTTTCTATTGCAACCAGAATGGACAATGGAAGAGAAACTGCCCTCGCTGGCTGAAGGAAAGGAAGGCCACCAAGGCTAAGGCCAAGGCAGATAGAGGTAAATATGATTTACTTATACTTGAAACATGTTTAGTGGAGAATGATGATTCTGCCTGGATAATTGATTCGGGTGCCACTAATCACGTTTGTTCTTATTTATAAGCGATTAGATCTTGGCGACAGATGGATGCTGGTGAGATGATGATGCGAGTAGGCCGTTCTCTCAACAGTGGTAGTGGGAGGTCTCTACTTAGCTTTACATAATAGGTTTCTAGTTTTGAATGATGTATATATTGTTCCTGGACTTAAAGGGAACCTCATTTCTGTAAAATGGTTGTTACAATGCAAATACACTATTCATTTTAATGTGGATAAAACGTAAAGATGGTGTTAATATTTGTACAGGTTATCTGGAAAGTAATTTGTATATGCTAAGATCGTTAGCCATTAATTCCCTCCATAACACAGAATTGTTTCAAACTATCGTAACTCAAACTAAACGACGTAGTTCTTCAAAAGAAAATGCCCATCTTTGGCATCTTCGTTTAGGGGACATCAATCTCAATAAGATTGAGAGATTGGTGAATAACGGACTTCTAAGTGAGTTAGAAGAAAATTCTTTACCGGTGTGCGAATCTTGCCTTGAGGGTAAGATGACTAAACGACCTTTTACTGGAAAAGGTTATCGAGCCAAGGAGCCTCTTGAGTTAGTATATTCTGACCTTTGTGGTCCTATGAATGTGCGAGCCCGGGATGGCTATGAGTATTTTACCAGTTTTACTGATGATTACTCTAGGTATGGGTATATTTATCTTATGCAACGGAAGTCTGAATCCTTTGAAAATTTCAAAGAGTTCAAGGATGAAGTTGAAAATGCATTGGATAGATGGACTAAAACACTTTGATCGGATCGAGGTGGAGAGTTTTTGGACTCGGCATTCCAGGACTATTTGATAGAACGTGGAATCGTTTCCCAACTCTCAACGTCGGGTACACCTCAGCAAAATGGTATAGCAGAGAGGAGAAATAGAACCTTGATGGACATGGATCATTCGATGATGAGTTACGCTTTCTTACCAGACTCGTTTTGGGGTTTCGCAATGGAGACGACTGTATACATACTCAACTGTGTTTCTGATGCGTTATTTTATGATGTGGAATTATGGATGAATTGCGATGATGGAATGCGTTGAGCACTCAAGTTTTCTCAGTGGAATCCAAGTGTAAACCCCACTGAGTTTCCTGGTAAGTCCAGGGTCGAATTCAGGGACTTGGGAAAACAGGTTGCGGTGGTAATTTTTAGGAAAACTTTGCAGTAACCGGTAACTCAAATAAGTGTTAGTTTTGTTTGTTGAGGTAATGAAAATAAACAAATCCGATGGAGTACAAAAAGAGTTGATAAACGGAAGATACGATGAGTATGCGGTGAATGGGTTGAGAAAAGTTTCGGCTAACAATTCTTGAGATGCGTTCATGCTATGCGATCATGCAACATTCATACAACAGTAAACCACCTTTCGGTGCGAATGCCACGGCTTATACGGCTAGAACGCATGCGATATATGCGATAATTCTATAGGACCTACACATAAGCCTCTATTCCTATTTATGCGTTGACAAAATGACACATACACAAATAAGGCGACCACATACTATCATATCTATCTCTAGGAAGCATGCGATGCAAGTTGGCAAATAGAGCTTATCTCTAAGTCCCTATCTCTTGTTCATGCATTTCTAATCTTGCTCTCTCGAGTTGCCCTGAGCGATCTTCTGGTGCCTCTACTCTCCCCTTGCTCCGCCTTAAAAATAAAAGAAAACTATGAACACGGTTAAAGCTCCTAAATCGATGAACAGGTGAATTCGTTAATTGGTGGAACCCTTTTTCTGAAGGATTCATCTAATATTTATAGAGCTTCGAGGTGAAGACGGATTCTCTCTTATGATTGCATAGATGGGATGCCTTTAATTCCCTGACTGATGCGCTGAATATTTGTCATCAAAAAGCTGAATGTACTTGTTATCGTTAAGAGCTGTCAGCTTAATTTGGATTCGATCGTCATCAGCTTTCTGTCCATCGTGATTAATTATGCCTTTCACCCAGATGCGCCCACCAAGTTGCGCCGACTCTATGCGGCAATCCTTCTTGAGCAGATGTTTGCGCATACAAATCACCACAAAGCCTTGCTGTAATGATACGCTCGACCAATGATTTCTTTTAATCGCTCTTTCTGCCTTGCGTCAACGCATATTCTGCATAAAAATACAAAAATCAATTGTTTCTATGCGATGAACGCATGCGACTGCAATGTTGTAAACTTAATGCTTTTGGGCGCAATTTAACATATTTTATCAATGCAAGCCATCATTGTTTAAGAACTTAGCACTATGATAACGTGCATTTCTGCCCGTTATCACACCCCCAAATTTAAAAAATGCTTGTCCTCAAGCCTAAGCTAAAGATTTTCTTTAGCAAGTCGACCGCAATGTTCTTTTCCTAGATTTCTCAAGGATACTTCATTCAACTCCTATACACCAAAATTTCCTTAAGTCTTATTCAAGTCTCTTCTTAAAATATTTCTAAGACCTAGGGAGCGCAAGCTTAACCTTCAAAAGGACTTTACTCGATTTCGGGACATCGCATGATTTATTTCTAAAAGAAAACTTTTCTACCGGGGTGTCAAATGATTTTTATCCTTGCATATTTCTTGATGTTATATTTTTTTTTCTCTGACCTTGCACTGATCCAAGTGCCTTGCCTTCGTTTTGGCTTGCCCCCACATGTGTCATGCGGACATCCAACTACGAGCAATGCGCTCTTTCTCAGACTAAACTTAAACCTTCTTGGCAGCGAAGTTGCGGTTATTTATTCATGCGTTGATCCTGGCGACTTACTTTCGTTTTGGCTTGCCCCCACGTGTGTCATGCGAACATCCAACTACAGGTAAGTGTCCTTCACAACTTAACTCTTGTCAACATGGGTTTCCCCATTGCGTTGACAGTGGAGTTGTTATTCAAAATTTTCGTCTTTTCTTCTTCTCTTTTTTTTGTTAAAAAAAAATAGCAAGATCGAAAATAAATTACCTCACCCCCAAATTTAAAATGCAGCAATGTACTCATTGCCAAAATATTGAAAGAAGTCATGCGATGTTCTAGGAGAGCTTCGTAAAGAGAGTTTGAAAGAAAGCTAACAGAACTTCAAGAAACAATTCATGAGGTGACTTTTCTAAGATTAAGTTGACTTTAGTATATACGAAAAAAAAAAAAAAAGAAGCATGTGTCTCATCATTGAAATCATAATTGGCAAAGAACTCACGCGGCGACTCACTAAATTTATCAATATTAAATGATTGCAGTAATCAAAGAGGATGCGGTGATAAAACTTTTAAAACTAAAATGCGATGCGATAGCACAAAATTTGAAATAAAGTGAAGGAAGAATACAAACCCTAAATTTGCGTTGTCGCCCACATTGTGTATTGATGCATCCTTATTTGCGGCAATCTATCTTCTTTAGATTGCAGTGACGGAATAAGATAAGTTGCTTCTTCGTGTAACACCTCCGCAATACAGTGCCTCAATTGTTGCAAGAAAAACAGAGAGAGGGTCAAGTAAGATTAAACAAAACTTGTGTCCCAAATATTTTTTTTTTTTTTAAGAATAAGAATAGATAAAGCTGAAAAGATATAGTGTAACGAAAATTCAGAGGGTAGAGAAAAGTTGAAGATTCCATGATTCCCAAAACTTGTGTCCCTGATGAATTTCGATCGCCTAATAATGCAGGGACCACCTACTTTCTTCTTTATTCAAAGTTCTTCAGTTCCATGGAGTCAACTCGGTGATGTCAGCCTTCTCTATGATACGCTTTTACTCACTGCCCATTAACTTTGAATATGTTGGTTCCGTCATCATTTGATAATTCAACCACGCCATGCGAAAATACCTATCTAACTATGAATGGTCTGGACTAACGTGACTTTAATTTTCCAGGGAAGATCCGTAGTCGTGAGTTGAATAGTAAGATCCTCTACCCGGCTTGGAGGTCCTTACCGCATATGTGTTTTTCGTGCCAGCATTTGGTGCGCTCCTTGTAAATTTTTGTGTTCTCATATGTGTTAATCCTCAATTCTTCTAGCTCGACTAGTTGAATTTTTTGCCCTTCTCCTACTTTCTTCAAATCAAAGTTTAGTTTCTTCACTACCCACAATGCCTTGTATTCTAGCTCCATAGGAAAATGACATGCCTTACCAAATACCAACGCATACAGGTACATACCTATAGGTGTTTTGAATGCAGTCTGGTATGCCCACAACGCATCATCGAGCTTTGTTGCCCAATCTTTTTGCGAAGGCCTTACCACCTTCTCAAGTATTAGCTTGATTTCTCGATTGGACACCTCGGCCTAACCATTCGTCTATGGATGGTATGCGGTGGCCACTTTGTGGAGAATGTTATATTTGCGCAGCAGCTCCTTGACAGTATGATTGATAAAGTGGGATCCTTCATCACTGATTATGGCACATGGAGTGCCAAAACGAGTGAAAATATTTTTCTTCAAGAATTGAGACTACCATCGCATCGCTTGCGGCATATGCCACTACCTCTACCCACTTAGATATATAGTCGACAACTAATAAGATATAATGTTTACCATTGGAGGGAGGGAGTGGTCCCATGAAGTCGATACCCCATACGTCAAACAACTCAAGCTCCAAGATGACGTTCATCGGCATCGCATGTTTCCATGAAATGTTGCCTGTCCATTGGCACCGATCACACTTCTTCACGTAGTCCGCTGCATCTTTAAACAATGTTGGCCAAAAGAATCCACTCTGAAAAATCTTAGCTGCGGTGCGTTGTCCCTCAAAGTTCCCACCATATGGTGAGTCATGGCATTGCGATAATATGCGTTGTTGAGCAGCATTTGGTACGCACAGTTGATGAAATGCAGAAATGCATGTCATCTTAGGTCTTTTACTTAGAATTATGAAGGTTGTTAAGCAGAATATGCGGCAATCATGCTAGGAATTCATGAGAAAATGAGCTTGCGTCGTTCAGCATGATGAATCTTGGCTAACCCATTATTATGCAATATTATGCATTCAATGTTCTATTTTTGTAGCTAACGTAGGAAGTAAACACAAACGCGGAAACCGAACCACTGCATAAACAACCGCATGTGGAGAAACTCTCCATCGTAAAGGCAAGCGCATTGATCAACGCATGGATGTTACGGTAATAAGCCATATGCGTCCATCACATGGGAGTTGCGCTCGTCAAGCGATTACGGTCATCATGTAGAGTTGTGGTATTAAGCGAATGCGGTCACTAAATGATTGTGGCTATGCGATAATGCATACTAATGGGATCAACGCAAGGTTGGTGGAATGAACGCATCAACACATCTATCTTGAGAAAATCAAAAATTGATGTTAACATTTCACCTACCATGCCGTTAGCGGCAGAGGTTCAGAAAAGGACTAACACGCCGAATGTCAAAATCAGAACAATCCATTAATGTTGTCAGCGATCCAAGCTCTGTAAATAGAAGTCGATTAGCAGAATTCAAACTAGTCTGGGATTACCCCTGCAACCCAGGGTTTTCCCTGTGATCCAGACAAAATGCGTGAGAAGACGCTTGAGAGTTCTTCACCTCCTTCATCCATTTCGAGTGACGACCGGAGCCTTTGACCGGAGCTAGATCTCGGGAGAGTCAGCTCTACCGCCCATCCATGGCACCACCGACAGCCTTGACGCACATCCTCTGAAAGCAAATTTTTGCTTCCAGCCGGTCATTTCATTTTCCTTTCTTTTCTTATATTGTATTGTATGACATTTTGTGATTAAGAAATTAATACAATTTGTTTTTAATGCATTTTTGTGTTCCTTCGATTCCATCTCCATTCATCTTCACTTAGCTTCTTTACTTTCATTGCAACACTTAGTGAGATTGCTTGGGTATCACATACTTAGTCATGTGGATTAAGGATATGAAGCATGTAGTAACCCACCGAAAGGTGTGCGTTGCGTGAGTGTGTGAGTAACCTTATTTGCTTAGTGTGAAGCTGCGACAACGCCTATCTATAGGCTAACACAATGCTTGTCTATGAGTAAAGTCAGCAACAACCAACTGCCCGAGAGGTTAGGTGGTTGGGCGCATTAAGCAAGGTATGCATTGTTCACTAGAGATAGGAATAATCTTAGGTCAGTCAAGTTCATGCGGTTACCTTGTCCTATGAGCGCATCATTCATCATTTAGGCATACTTGGAAGAGTAATCTAAAACCCAAATCTAAGACTCGAGAGAGCGGATTGGAATGCATAGGCAAGAACGAGAACATAGAGATAAGCTCCGTTTGCTAACCTTCATCGCATGCACCCTAGGAATAGGTATGATATTATGTGGTAGCCTTATTTGTGTGTGTGTGTCACCTTTTAATCACATAAATAGGAATAGAGACTTATGTGTAGGTTCTATAGACTTAACACATATATCCCATGTGTTTTAGCATTAGAAGTCGTAGCATTCGCACCGAGAGGTGGTTTACTATTGTATGTGTGTTGCATGATCGCATGGCTTGCGTTGACTAAGGTTACCCTTTCGGTCACTCTTAAGGGTTGTAATGAAATCATCTCTACATTTTCTCTATTTTTCCATTCATTTATTGCATGTCAAGAGCTGTCGTGTCTCTACCTCTCATTCATATTCTCATTGCGTTGCCTGTAAGCTAGGAGTAGAAGTAGAGTTAACTTAGCAACCCCTCCAACATTCTTTTATTTAAACCGCCGTATGCACATTACCGCATTCATTTTGCTACAAGTCCCCGTGTTCGACCTTGAATCATCCGAGAAACTTGCGTTCATGTTATACTTGGCATGAGCGCAAGTAAACTTGTGACAGGATGCATGGTCATCACATACATTTGTTCACGCATAATCATTCCAACACATGACTATCAACGCATGACTATCAACGCATACCATAAGAACGTCCATCGTATATTGCATCCAAGGGATTTCAGTTGTCGAGTATTTGACGTCTAATTTCCCGTAATCAACAGTCACAGAATCTGGTCTGCCCCCTTTTGTACAGATTTGACTCATCCCAGAAATATTATCTACATTCGTGCTTGCGCCTACTCTTCTGGTGGTCAGTATATTCTTCTGGAAATTGCTCGCAAACCAGATAGTTGACTATGTCCGCATACCAGGGCAATTCTTCAATATAGAACAGCTGCTCATCTGGGAACACCGTACTCACCTCTGACTCATTCCGGTCAACCTCATGGTTTTCCAATCTAGACAAGTGATCCGCAACATGGGTTTTTGTCCCCTTTCGATCAATTATTTCTATGTCAAATTCTTGAAGGAGGAGAACCCATCTGATCAACTTCGGCTTTGCGTCCTTCTTTGTCATTAAGTACTTTATCGTCGAATGATCAATATGGATGAGTACCTTCGTCCCCAGAAGATATGCTCGAAATTTTTCCAACGCAAAAATTACTGCAAGCAGCTCTTTCTCTGTGGTGGTGTAATTGGTCTGAGCAGAATTTAATGTCTTACTCGCACATGCGATGGGATGTAAGATTGTTTTTCTCTTTTGTGCCAACACTGCTCCCATCGCATACCCGCTTGCATCGCACATTAATTCAAAAGGAAGTGTCCAGTTAGGTGCAATTAACACGGGTACGGTAATCAATGCATTCTTCAAAATTTTGAATGTGTTGAGGCAATTGTTGTCAAAATCAAATTTTCTGTCAGCCTCCAACAATGCACTCAGTGATCGTGCCATTTTTTAAAAGTCTTTAACAAAGTGTCTGTAGAACCCATCATGCCCCAAGAAACTTCGTACAGCCTTCACACTTGTTGGAGGTGGAAGTTTTTTAATTGCTTCTATTTTTTCTTTATCCTCCTCCAACCCGTCCCAGGAAACCTTGTGCCTCAACACGACGCCCTCCTTAGCCATAAAATGGTATTTTTCCCAGTTAAGAACGAGATTCATCTCTTCGCATTTTTTCAGTATCTTCTCCAGGTTGGCTAGAAAGACTTCATAGGTGTGCCCATAGATAGAGAAGTCATCCATGAAGATTTCAACAGAGTCCTCAAGATAGTCTGAAAAGATGGCCATCATGCACCTTTGGAACATGCTTAGCGCATTGCAGAGGCCAAATGGCATGCGGCGAAAAGAAAAGGTCCCATATGGGCAGGTGAATATGGTCTTGTCCTGGTCTTCTGGAGCAATCATAATCTGGTTGTACCCGGCATAGCCATCCACAAAGCAGCAAATGTCATTTCCGGCTAGACGGTCTAGCATTTGATCAATGAATGATAGAGGGAAATGATCTTTCTTAGTGGCTACATTTAGCTTGCGGTAGTCCATGCAAATACGCCACCCAGTGATGGTTCTTTGAGGTATCAGTTCATTGTTATCATTCAGGACTACTGTCATGCCACCCTTTTAAGGCACACATTGCACAGGGCTGACCCACGTGCTATCTGCTATCGAATAAATAATGCCCGCATCTAACCATTTAATTATCTCCTTTTTAACAACCTCTTTCATCGTAGGGTTAAGTCTGTGCTGATGTTCGATCGTTGCCTTGTGGTTTTCTTCAAGATGAATTCGGTGCATACAGTATGTTGGGCTAATTCCTCGAATGTCAGCGAGCGTCCAGCCAATTTCTCGCACATGCTTCCTCAGAATGCTCATCAACGCATTCTTCTGGTCTTCGTTAAGTTTCGAGGAAATTATTACTGGCATCTTCTCATTCTGCCGCAAAAATGCGTACTTTAAATGGTTCGGCAGGGTCTTTAATTCCATTGTTGGTGGTTCTACTAGGGAGGGTTGCATTGTTTTTCTTTCTTCTTTTTCTTTTGGCTCTTCTTCTTGGTTTGCGATCATCTCTTCTTCCTTGCTTGCTTTCGTTATGATCGCATTACAGCAGCAATGGATGCGTTTGCATCCTCTTCTTCATTCCCTTCGTCAAACTTTTCTTCTTCAATTAAATTCTGGTCATCATCTGAGTCATGCAGGTCTTCTTCATCAGGAAACTTCATGGCACGAATTATGTTGAATTTGAGCTTCTGTCCATTGATACGCAAAGTGATCTCCCCTTTATGCACATCAATCTAGCCACGACCTGTTTATAAAAATGGTCACCCCAAGATGATGGGCACATCTTTGTCGGCCTCGTAATCTGAGATGATGAAGTCAACTGGTAGGATAAATTTTTCGATGGTGATCAGCACGTCCTTCACCTTCCCCTCTGGATGCACTAGAGATCTACCTGCAAGTTGGAGAGTCACAGTCGTGGGCGCAAGTTGCCCCACATTCAGCTGCTTAAAGATCGACAGAGGCATCAAATTGATATTGGCTCCAAGGTCACACAAGGCTTGCCTGATGTACAATCCTCTTATGGAGCAAGGTATAGTAAAGCTCCCAGGATCGCTCATATTCGGTAGAATGATTGATTTCGAACTTTGTGTTAAAGCCACCGTGACAAACATACCAGCTCTCTTCTTCTTGGTTACCATATCCTTCAGAAACTTTGCGTAGGCATGCATCTCCTCAATCGCTTCACTGAATGGAATATTAATATGTAGTTGTTTTAACATAGACAGAAAGCGTTGGTACTGTACCTCTTCATTCTTTTTCTTTCTTAATCTTTGCGGGAAAGGTGGTAACTACACTCTCACGGTTCGCTTCTTGGTTGGCTTTGAAGTGGACACAACTTCTGGCTCTATTGCTTCTTTTTCTCTTTCTTCTTCTTGTTTCACTACAATTTCAGGTTCCAACGCAATAGGAAAAGTCCGACTCGACTTCTTTCTTTCTCCTTCACAGTTTTTCCACTCCGCAATGACCTGATATTGCTCTTTACCTGATCCCCCCGGGTTGCGTGGGAGTTCTGTTGAACTTGGCAGAGCCCCTTGCATTTTGTTCTTTAGCTCACTTTTCATATGGCCCATCTGTAATTCTAAATTGTGGATGGACGTAGCCTGACTTTGAATCACAGTTTCATTTTTCTCTATATACTGCTTCAATGGGCTTTCCAAGGAGGAAGATTGCGGCGATTGTGAGCTACTGGCTTGTCTGACCGTTATTGCGCGGGAAGAATCCAGGTTGCCCTTCTTTCTATGCCACAGGTTGAAAATTCTGCTGTTGATTCTTCCATGCAAAATTGGGGTGGTTTCTCCACCCGAGGTTGTAGGTATTCGAAAATGGATTATTTTTCACAAAGTAAATAGACTGTGGATTCTGTGGGCATTCTTCCATTGCGTGCCCATCACCACAAGTCGCACACCTTGCGATGTTTTGACTAATTGCGTTGATTTGCCCATTTTGCGGTGTTGGATTGTTAATCGCAATTCCATGAATTAAGTTCATCGTTGAGGTCATCTGATTCTGTAGTGAAGTAATAGCACCATTACTTGCGTCATTATCCTTGATTCTCAGTCTCTGATCACTTTCTCTCCAATCCTCATGGTTTTTAGAGATGTGATCCAAGATATTCTTAGCCTCATCATACGTTTTATCAAGCAGACCACCAGCGGCTACCGCATTGGCAGCAGTCTGCGAAGTGGGATTTAAACCATGATAAAAGATTTCCATCTGAAGGCAGTCTAGCAATCCATTGTGTGGATAGTCCTGGACCAACCTCTTAAACCTCGCCCAGGCATCGCTAAGCGATTCGTCCATGTCTTGTTCAAAATCCATGATTAATTTCCTTCGTCTAGCATTCTCAGTAGGTGGAAAATATTTCTTTATAAATTTCTCTGCCACCTGTTCCCATGAAGTGATCTCTTCCGGCTTGAGAATACGCCCATTTTCTGCCTGATCACAAAGAGAAAATGGGAATATATTTAGTCGAACTTCTTCGGCAGAGATGTTCGAGAGCACAAAAGTATTGCAGATTTCTATAAAGCTACGTAGGAGGGCGTGCAGGTCCTCGTCATGCCATCCTCCAAATTGTCTTGCAGTCTGGATCATCTGCAGCATCACAGGTTTCATTTCGAATTAACTTTCGTCGAGGGCAGGTCTCATGATTCTTGGAGAGAAATCATAGAGGTTTGGCGATGCATAGTCTCTAATAGGCTTATTGTGATCATTTGCCAGCAGGATTGGATTTTCCATAACGTTGTTTTCGTTTGGTGATCTATTTCCAAGCTGCTCCGCCATCTCTTCTTTATCTGACTGTTGTTTTTGGCGGTCTCTTAATCTTCTTCTGAATGTCCTCTCAATCTCTGGGTCGTAATTCGCCAGAGATTGAGAGTCTACAAAGAAATCAGAAAAATTACCATTAGCACACTATTTTACCGAAATTCCCGGCAACGGCGCCAAAAACTTGATGCGCTATTTTATGATGAGAAATTATGGATGAATTTCAATTATGGAATGCATTGAGCACTCAAGTTTTCTCAGTGGAATCCAAGTGTAAACCCCACTAAGTTTCCTAGTAAGTCCAAGGTCGAACTCAGGGACTTGGGAAAACAGATTGCGGTGGTAATTTTTAGGAAAACATTGCGGTAACCGGTAACTCAAATAAGTGTTGGTTTTGTTTGTTGCGGTAATGAAAATAAAAAAAATGAGGTGGAGTTCGAAAAGAGTTGATAAACAGAAGATACGATGAGTATGCGGTGAACGAGTTGAGAAAAGTTTCGACTAACACATCCCGGGATGCGTTCATGCTATGCGATCATGAAACATGCATACAACAATACGGCTTCTATAGCTAAAACGCATGCGATATATGCGATAAGTCTATAGGACCTACACATAAGCCTCTATTCTTATTTATCCGTTGACAAAATGACACATAAACAAATAAGGCGACCACATACTATCATACCTATCTATAGAATGCATGCGATGCAGGTTGGCAAACAGAGCTTATCTCTAAGTCTCTATCTCTTGTTTATGCATTTCTAATCTTGCTCTCTCGAGTTGCCCTGAGCGATCTTCCGGCGCCTCTATTCTTCCCTTACTCTGCCTTAAAAATAAAAGAAAACTATGAACACGGTTAAAGCTCCTAAATCAATGAACAGGTGAATTCGTTAATTGGTGGAACCCTTTTTCTGAAGGATTCCTCTAATATTTATAGAGCTTCGGGGTGAAGACGGATTCTCTCTTATGATTGCACAGATGGGATGGCTTTAATTCCCTGACTGATGCGCCGAATATTTGTCACCAAAAAGCTGAATGTACTTGTTATCGTTAGCAGCTGTCAGCTTAATTCGGATTCGATCGTCATCAGCTTTCTGTCCATCGTGATTAATTATGCCTTTCACCCAGATGCGCCCACTAAGTTGTGCCGACTCTATGCGGCAATCCTTCTTGAGCAGATGTTTGCGAACACACATCACCGAAAAGCCTTGCAGTAATGCTGCACTCGACCAATGATTTCCTATGATCACTCTTTCCGCTTTGCGTCAACGCATATTCTGCATAAAAATACAAAAATAAACTATTTCTATGCGATGAATGCATGCGACCGCAATCTTGTAAACTTAATGCGTTTGGGCACAATTTAACATATTTTATCAGCGCAAGCCAGTATTGTTTAAGAACTTATCACTATGATAACGTGCATTTATGCCCGTTATCAATTCCCTCCAAGAGCGTTGCGAGAACACCTCTAGAGTTATGGAACGGGCGTAAAGCTAGTTTACGTCACTTCTGCATTTGGGGTTGCCCTGCACATGTGCTTAAGGCAAATCCCAAGAAGTTAGAACCACAGTCGAGGTTATGCCTCTTTGTACGCTACCTCAAAGCATACAAAGGGGTTATTTTTTATGATCTGTTGGAAAATAGGGTGTTTGTTTCCATTAAAGCTACTTTTCTGAAGGAGGATCATATAAGGGAGCACAATCCACGAAGTAAAGTCATGTTGTATGAGCTTTCCAATGAAACTACTGAAACTTCAACAAGAGTTGTTGAAGAGCCTGCTACATCAGCAAGAGTTATTGATGGGAGTTCATCTAGTAGGTCAGGTGCACCTCAAGAGTTGAAGGAAACTCGATGCAATGGGAGGGTTGCGAACCCGCCCGTTCGCTATCTGGGTTTCACGGAAATCCTTGCTATGGTAGCAAAAGGTGACATTGAGGATCCGTTGTCTTATCAAAATGCAATGGAGGATGTTGACTGGGATGAATGGGTCAAGGCCATGGATCTCGAGATGGAGTCAATGTACTTCAACTCAATATGGGATCTTATAGATCATCCTGATGGGGTAAGATCTATAGGTTGTAAATGGATCTACAAGCGCAACCGGGGTGCTGATGGGAAGGTGCAAACCTTCAAGGCTCGACCTATCAAAAAGGGTTATACCCAGGTAGAGGGAGTCGACTATGAGGAGACTTTCTCGCCTTTTGCCATGTTAAAGTTGATTCGCATCCTCCTGTCCATTGGAACTTATTATAATTATGAGATCTGGCAAATGGAGGTCAAGACGGCCTTTTTTAATGGCAATCTTGAGGAGACCATTTACATGGTGCAACCCGAGGGATTCATAGCCCAAGGTCAAGAGAAAAAGGTTTACAAGCTGAATCGGTCTATTTAAGGGCTGAAACAGGCATCTCGATCTTGGAACATATAGATTGATACTGCGATCAAGTCGTATGGCTTTGACCAAAACGTTGATGAACCTTGTGTCTACAAGAAGATCATCACCGCTTCAATAGTCTTCTTAGTGTTGTATGTAGATGATATACTACTTATTGGGAATGATGTAGGTCTACTTACTACAGTTAAGAACTAACTAGTGACCCAATTCCAAATGAAAGATTTGGGAGAGGCTTAGTTTGTTCTATGTATACAGATCTTTCGAGATCATAAGAACAAAGTGCTAGCACTATCTCAGGCATCATACATTGACAAAATATTGCTCAAGTACTCGATACAGGACTCCAAGAGGGGCCCACTACCGTTCAGGTATGGAGTCACTTTGTTTAAGGACATGTGTCCTAAGACGCCTCAAGAGGTTGAGAAGATGAGATGGGTCCCATATGCGTCTGCCATTAGCAGTTTGATGTACGCGATGCTCAGTACTCGTCTAGACATCTGCTACACTGTGGGCATAGTCAATAGGTATCAGTCAAACCCAGACCAGGGTCACTAAACTGTAGTGAAGAACATCCTCAAGTATCTACGAAGAACGAGGGACTACATGCTCGTGTATGGATCTAGGGATTTGATCCTTACTGGATACACGGATTCTAACTTTCAGATTGATAAGGACTCTTGCAAGTCTACATCAGGTCGATCTTTACTCTTAACGGAGGAGCTGTAGTGTGGCGAAGCACTAAGCAGGGGTGCATCGCCGACTCCACCATCGAGATGGAGTACGTAGCAACTCGCAAAGCTGCTAAGGAGGTGGCTCAGGAAGTTCTTGACAGAACTGGAAGTTGTTCCAGATATGTCTTGGGGCAGTGGTGAACTCCAAGGAGCCTAGGAGTCACAGGCGTGGTAAACACATAGAGCGGAAGTATCACTGATCCGCGAGATAGTGCATCGAGTCTCTATGTTTCTATTTCTTGCTTATGTGGTTCTAATCTAAATCTCTCAAGCCTAGATTCTAACCTAACTGTCTCAAGTCTAGGTTCTTTCTTTAGACTACTCTCTCAAGTATCTCTAAAGGGTGAAGGACGCATACATAACACAAGATGATCGCATAAAGTGAAGATCTTAGGTCATGCTAGCTAAGTGCTTCTCAACCCATTTAGAAATTTAGCTACTCATGCAAAATGTGAAAAGATTGAACAGATGTTGAGATGAAAATTCCATTTTATAAATAAAGTCATAATACAAAACAACAATAGAAAGTAGGGTTAAAAAGCCTGGTAGCAATGTCATGCTTCCCGAGGCCTTTTACACTGTCTTTTTACTCTACTCTGTCTAGAAGAATATACTTGCTTTCGCAAGTGTCGGCCCTCTCTCCTTTTTCAGTGCTTCCCAGCAGTCTCTCGAGCTAACCAGGAATGATCTCTTGGCATATTCTTCTCTTCGCTCGCCTCCGCCTCTAAGTGTATGAACAACTATAGACTAATGGCTAACTAATTGTATATTCTATTTTCTGTGTATATGGCGAACTGTGTAGAATTCAAACTCCTTTAACGATGGTGGCCTTAGGTATTTATAGAGTTCAAGGTGAAGAAGCTTTTTTCTCAAATTATTACAATGATGGGCGGTCATTAATTCTTCTGTCTGAAACGTCGATTAATGGTCAACGAAAAGTTGGATGTACTTGCTACAGTGTGTCGTTAACGGCTTGTCAACTAAATTCGGATTCGACCATCATCAGCTTTCCATCCCATCATGATTTATTATGCTTTCACCTTGATATGTCGTCTTTATGTGGCCACCTTCTTGAGCAAATCTTTGCGAGCGCATACGATCGCATGGCTTTGCGGTCACAATCTTTTAGTGCACGTAGTCGCTGAATTCCTTGGATCGCAATTTTCTTTGCGTCAACGCATTTTCTTGTACAAAATAAGTAAATTAGCTGCTTTAATGCGATGGGCGCATGCGATCGCAATATTCTCAACTTAATGCTTTTGGACACGATTTTGCATATTTTTACTGTCGCATTCCCACATTGTTTTATATCTTTGCGTTGTAATAACGTGCATTTCTGCCCGTTATTAATGATCCATCTGTATGTCTCTACATTCATTTTTAAATTACAAGATAACCATGGAACTTAGTTTATTGGTTTGTGATTATGCAACAAAAATTGGAATAAAATATCATATATTTTATTAAATAAATAATGAGTTTGTACGTAACATTCACAAACTATAGGACCTTACGAGATTTAGGGAATCAAACCTAATATCTTCCAAATTCGGCCTCATTTCTTTACTTTTGGTCCTTAGTTCCTTCCTAATTTCATAATTGACCAATGAATACTCAAGGCTGGACTTTTCCCCTGGGTTTTTGATCGTTTTCACCCAATATTTTGCTCCTGATGCTTAGTTTCCTGAAATTACTCAATAAACCACATCAAACCAAACAAAACTAGCAAAAATAGATCTAAAATTGAAGGTAATAAAAGCACTTTTCATATGCTTTTCAGTTAGCAGATACCAGTCCAATCTAGGATATGATCATTGGACTGTCGTTAGAAATATCCTCAAGTATCTTAGGAGAACGAGGGACTATATGCTCGTGTAAGGTGCTAAGGATCTGATCCTTACAGGATACGTTGACTCTATTTTTTAGACTAATAAAGATTCTCATTCTCCACTAAACAAGTTTCTAACACCAGTAAATCATATTTACCTTTATTCGCCTTGGCCGCCTTCTTTTCCTTCAGCCACAGAGGACAATTCATTTTGCAGTGTCCATCTTGGTTGCAGTGGAAACACTTTTCCTTGTCAACCGGTGCCAAATGCCTATTTCGATGGGCGACAGGTGGCGGGTTAGCAGGTGCCTTCCCCTTCCCTTTACCACCCTCTTCTTCTTCCACTTTTCAATGTTAGAAGAAGAAGGTGCAGACTTTGTCCCTGAGGTCAAACCTCGATGGAACTTCTTTGAAGACGAGGCAACATTTGCCTCACCTTCTTTCCTCTCCTTACTTTTCAGTAAAGATTGGTATGTCTATAACTTGTTGATGAGAGTTGTATGGGTATATTTCACTTTGTTAAGAATCACATTGCTAACAAAATGGAGGAAGCTTTCCAGCAATGAATGCAGGATTATGCTAACCTGATTGCCCTCATCGATTCTAGACCCATTCATCTCTGCCACATTGAAGTGGACCCTCATGTTAAGCACGTGTTCACGAACAGAGGTGCCTTCCTCCATTTTGGAGTTGAAGATATATTTTAGAGTCTCGTGCTTGAGCTGTCCAAACGGTTGTCCGAACATCCCCCACAAAGACTCCATGATCTCACATGCTGAGACCATGGGCTCATGCTTCTTGGGAAACACGTCGCTAAGACTTTCCAAGATATAGGCTCGAGCCTCTCGTTCGCCCGTGTCCATCGCTCGTACGCCTCTTGAACATTTCGAGCGACGCTTGGAGCTGGAATAGGAGGACGCTCCTCCGTAAGGGCGAACATAAGATCCTCGATGATTAGTATTGTTGTGATCATATGTTTCCAACTAGCGTAATTGTCACCAGTTAATTTTTTAGCGCTTAGCAAAGCAATTATGGTTGTAACCATTTTTAAAACTGTTGCTGAAAAACAAACAAATTTTTATAAGTCTTTGCTAAAGCACATTTTAACACCAATTAGTTTTAAACAAATAGTTACCAAGTACCCTAAATGATTAGGACTTCTATTTTCCAATGATGCCACAGCGAGGCAGGACAAACGTCACCGATGGGGTGATTAGATGCCCCTTCACTGGGATGAGATACTCTCAACCATTAGGAAAAGCCAACTTTTGGAACTGAACTTAACAGTCACCATTTTTTCAGTCCAAAACTGTTAACCCTTAACAATTCTACATAAGTGTAACCCCTCATTTTCGACCCCAAAGTCCCACCCTAATGTGCCCACCATAGGGAAAAAGCATATTAGGACAAGAGACTAAGTAACTTTATCCTATACAGAAGATCAAATAAAGAAATGCGCAAAACTGCCATCCTATAGAGGGACACTCCTAAGGTGCCTCGAAGCGATGCGCATAAACTTTATTCAACCTAACGAGGGAGGCCGTGGGATATGTTGTCGCACGTCCCACTCTCACTTACTATGAACATTCTCTCCATCCACCTTGATATTGACCTACGCAAACACCATGCTTTAGGGGGACACTCCCAGGGTGCCATGAGGCCGAGGATAGATCTCACGGTGTGGACAATAAAGGGAGAAATGCGAGAGGTTTAAATGAAGCATCAGATGCCCCAGGTACCTCCCACTGAATTTTCTATCTAGGGGTTCATTAACCTAGATAATCCAACTACTAATTTTAGTCTAAGTTCGTTTTAGTTCGCTCAAAAACAACTTTTGTCTTTGAAATAGAACAAGTTCAAGTAGTCACATTAAACTCTTTAATGGACTGTCCTTAACCTTGCATGCATGCATAAAATCTATCTAATTCACCTTTCCAAGTAGGTTTCCAGGTAGGGGTGTTCCGTTTCCGTCACTTTAAATACCCCAGCCTAGACAGAACCCGCCTTAGACAAAAGGTCCCTTATAAATAGATTTGCTACACTTTAACTTTTTATTAGTCAATTTAATCCTATTAAACGGATTAAAAGATTAAAGCCTAAGGTTACTAATCATATTAGAACCGTGATCTTAGGTCTATCTCAACTAAGTTTTAAAACATTTTTAAAACCATGATTTAAACTTAAGTTGGCATGCATCTCTTTCTTATTGATTTTAGTTCTAGTTGTTAGGGTTGATGCCCTAAAATCTCGTGTCTTATAGTTTATAAACAGGTTGTACGAATGCTTGTGATGCATAATATATGATATTTACTTCACTTCTTGGTTTTGCTCATCTGAAGTTCTATTTGCTTTACCCCAGACCAATAAACTAAAATCCCTAGTTATCTTTATGTAACTTAAGCATGTATGTGGTGACATACAAGTGGATCATGTCTTAAGTGATAACCAAAATGGTTTGTAGTATATAGATATAGGAGGGAAACTTTATCCTGGTAACGCTACAGATGTGGCCCGCTTTGTGCAATAGTTACAAGCATTGTGACTTGTCACAGATGGTCTGATCTTGATCATTCGTGTAGGGGACATGCGAGCGGGGGCATCCTACACAAAGAGTTTGTATAAGACTTGATCACGAAGTGTTAACGTCTCGTTATATAACACCGTTCATGATAGAGACTTCACATCACTAAGATGACCATAGGTAACATAACCTCAATCCCGAGTGAGTTGGGAACTCCTGCCATTGAGGGTGGTCCTTTGATTTGCATGGGTGCAAGTGGCCAGGCCGCCGACTCAAACCTATCACTTTGGGGATTCGTCTAATTTGGGAGCTGGGAACTCAGCTACACAAGAAGAAATTCACTCCTTCCTCGAAGCAGGGGCAAGTAGATAGATAACTCCCTTAAGAGCTGATTCCAGGGGCTTGAAGATGTGGTGCCACACACCTTTTCATGGCCCGAAAGGTGTTCACACATAGTTGGACTATGTTGTATTGTTCATTAGAGGGATCAGGGTACTTAAGGAGTGAGATGTAACTATAAGGGCAAAATGGTGAATTGGCCAAATTGTACTTACGATTAATTAGGCGGTTATGAGATAATTGGCCGAAGTTTTCTTCGAATTCGTGTGATAGTGGGAAGTTCAATTCAGTTTTAGTAACTGAAGAATAAAATGAAAATAGTTTTCACTTTCAAAAGACACGCAAAATTTCTCACGATGTGAAAGCCTTGTATTGCTTAGTGTTGAGAGCCTATACGATAGCGCCTGCCTACTAAACAATTGCACACCCGCATTTCCTAAACGATCGCATGCAATTTCTTAAACGATTGCGTAACTTTACTAGACGATCGCTTGCACGTTGAGCGTAACTAAACGATCGCTTACCTTTTGATAGACGATCGCTTAGCAATTACTACACGATCTTGTACCCTGACCTAAACGATCAAGCACCCGACTATACGATAGTCATCCCTTTCTCCCACTTGCTTGTTCGTAGTACATGATAGTTTTTCCTCCTCCCCTCTACCAATTCCATCAAAATCCACCCTTTGGATTCTCACTCCAAGAATACTGAGGGTTTTGAGTGGTAGTGTCGTCCCCATTGCCTTTTATTTGTGTGCTGCTGTTCATGTAGAAGACCGTGGTGGTGCTAGGCGATTGTGTGCTGGACGAGTAGGAGTGTGAGGAATTAGTTCACAGTAAGACCGAGTTTTCTGAAGATAGTCTTCAACTGGTAAATCTCTCAGTCTCATGTATTTTATCTTTTAAAGCATGTCAGTAATTAGTGTTTTCAATGCATATCTGTATGTTAGAATGTATGTATGGAAATTCTGTCACAATGAATTGGAAAGATCTGCTTCCGCTCATAGGTACTCTTGTATAAGAGTTCCTTCACTAATTTCCTTATAACCATTATAAAAGAAACAACTAAAACCATACATTGCCACACAACTAGGTATTTATTCACTTATAAATTTAACCTATGTGTCATGCTTCATGCAATGTTCGGTCAATACTATACATAACTTTTACATAAAAGTAACGAACCAAGCACACATGCTTCATACACCCTTATACTATAACACTTATAATATAAAGATGATGCATGTCAATGCTTTATGAATGCATAAATATAACTCTTATATTATATGATGCACGAGCATGCTCTTACGTAATTTAAATCATGCTTCTCTAAATCATAACACTTATAATAAAGAGATGATGCATGACCAATGCATAACCTAAGGTGGGATTTCTTATATATGGCATACCATATGACATATAAATAAAACATATATCCTATGTACATTCAAAAGAATTAATGGACCGGGATGAACTGCCTCAAAAACCAGAAGGAAATACTCTATCTATTACATTTTTTCATCGAACAAACCAATTCACAGGTGAATCGGGTCTTGACTTGCCGAGCGAAGCTCTCCATCATTTAGTAAATGCGGCTAGGTATACGATCATTTAGCGTAGAAGACAAAAACATGCGGGTGCTAAACGATCGTTTAGACAAAAACGTAACTGTGAAGCCTGATCGTCTAAACGATTACTTAACACGCGATAGGTAATCGATTTACTCCGTGATCATGTAGTCAGTAACTAAGCAATGAAGCTTGCTGAGCTACACGATCGTCTAGTGCACGCGCGTAAACCAGCTCCCAAGTATCTGATACTCAACGATCATCTACCCCATCGTTTACACGACCCGACCAACATTTGTTCGTCTTCATCCTCAAAGAACAACAACCCTTGCTACGAAGCTTCTTCATGAATGATTCACAGACTCAAACTCTTTGAAATTATAGACTCGATAACAGTTAATATGCCCAAAAACATAGGGGGCCTTACAATTAACTTCAAATGTAAAAGAATTAAAAAATCCAGAGGCTTCATCCCAAAAAATCCATTAATCCACACATTCACAAACAATTTAACGCTTAAACAAAGAGTAGACATGCTTTACCTACCGAGAAAGAAAATGCAATACTTTGCATCATTGAATTTGGAATATTAGAACCTGTCTATGTTACCAATTGAAGTAACTCTTATACAAGAGTACCTCTGAGCGGAAGCGGATCGTTCCAAATACATTATGGCAGAATTACCACATTTACAATCTAACAGAACATATATGTATTATACAACAAATTACCAGCATGCTTAGAAATTAAATAACAAAGAGAACAAGAAAACATACCAGTTGAAGAACCTTTCTTCACCGAAATCTCGCTCTCTCCAAACGAACTGCTGCTCTCGCTCTCGCTGGAACGTCCAAGCAATCGTCCACCAAATCATCAGTTGTCTACTCACAAACTGCCTCTACATGAACAGAAGAACAATGGGGATGACACCACCACTTAGAACCCTTGGTATTCTCGGTGTGAAAATCCAAAGAGTGGGCTCTGTTGGAATTTGGTAGAGTGGAGGAGGATATGAAGATCGTATACAACGACCAAGCAAGTAGGAGAAGGTCAAGGTCTATCGTATAGACAATGCTTGATCGTTTAGCAGAAGTACACGATCATGTAGTAAATAGGTTGTGATCGTATAGACGATCGTTTAGTAAACGCTTGGTGCTAGACGATCATTTAGTAAAACTTAAGCGATCATTTAGAAAGAGACGCACGTGTATACAATCGTGTAGTAACTTTAAGCTATCGTATAGTCTCTCGGTTCACTAAGCGATAGGCAATATACACTTTACTTGAGCGAATTACGTGATCAATTGCAAAATGAAATTGATTTTCATTTTATTCTTCAGTTACGAAAACTGAATGAAACTTCCCACTATCACACGGTTACGGAGAAAACAGAGGGCACAATTATCCCATAATTGTCCAATTAAAAATAATAAATATAATCATACTATTTTCATTAACCTATAGTTTAATATCACATATAAACCATAGTGTTTTCTCCTCCACTAGATATAAATCATATTTATATCCATTTTCCTCCAAATTAATGTATATCATACATAATCATATCAAATATAATTAACCAGTTCAATCATATCATATATAATCGAACTTCCTCTTATCAATTTGAACATTTCAAATTGACCTAAAAATTGATTCTCAACTTGAATCCATTGAGCTACCTAGAGAACCTTATGGACCTATGGCTCGAAGCTTTAACGGTATATGAATAGTTGGCTAAACTCTTTAGCCACGAGACCCACCATCCGTTAACTGCCAGGTATTCCACTAAAGACCGACAGCTGAACTCTTCTTACCACAGATATATTTTTGTGTCCATTGAATATAACCAATCAATAGTACAATAACCCTTCACAGATGCTCGTAATTACAGCTAGGCCAATTTACCGTTTTGCCCCTATAGTTACATCTAACTCCTGAAGTACCACTAATCCCTCTAATGAACAATACAACATAGTCCTACTATGTGTGGACACCTCTCGGGCCATGAGAAGGTGTGTGGCGCCACATCTTCAAGCCCTGGGATCAGCCCTTAAGGGAGCAATCTATCTACTTACCCCTGCTTCGGGAAAGGAGTGAATTCCATCTTGTGTAGCTGAGTTCCCAGCTCCCAAATTAGACGAATTCCCAAAATTGTAGGTTTGAGTCGACGATCAGGCCACTCGCAACCATACAAATCAAAGGACCACCCTCAAAGGCAAGAGTTTCCAACTCACTTGGGATTGAGGTCATGTTACCTATGGTCATCCTAGTGAAGTGAAGTCTCTTTCATGAACGATGTTATATAACGAGACGTTAACACTTCGTGGTCAGGTCTTATACAAACTCTTTGTATAGGATACCCCTGCTTGCATGTCCCCACATGAATGATCAGGATCAGACCATCTGTAGCAAGTCACAACACTTATAACTATTCTACAAAGTGAGCCGCATCCGTAGCGTCATCAGGATAAGGTTTCCCTCCTATATCCATATACTACAGACCCTTTTAGTTATCACTTAAGACATGATCCACTCATATGTCTCCACATACATACTTAAGTTACATAATGACAACCAGGGATTTTAGTTTATTGATTTGTGGTAAAGCAAATAAAACATCCAATGTTCAAAGACAAGAAGGGAAGAAAATATCATATATTATACATCACAAGCGTTTGTTCAAAGCTGTGTTTACAAACTACAGGACACGAGAGTTTAGAGCATCACCCCAACAATATTTGTGTCCACTTGATTTAACCATAATCACTAAGTCAACTCTTCACAGGTTGTTCATAATACCAACTATGTCCATATGCTGTTTTACCCCCGAAATTACATCTTTCTCCTTAACTTTCACTAATCCTCTAAAGAACAATTAGTTTGTGATCCAATCACTAAACCGGATCCCTCTCGGGTCAATGAGAGGGTGGGGCCCCTTGTTCAAGACATGGATTTAATACTTAAGAGAACAACCTTTCTTCTATCCCTGAATTGGGTAGGCGTGAATTCCTTATTGCACCCTACGTCCCCAGCTATCTATCCGGTCTTACCCCTGAAATGGATGGCTTATTGAGCCGGTATTGTTGAGTCAACCCTCACCTATGCAAACCTAAGGATAATCCTAAATAAACAGGAGTTCATAGTTAGCTTAGGATTAAGATCAAGTTACCTAGGTCATCTAAGCGAAATAGTCAGTCTTAAATAGTAAACAGCGTTAGAAAGTAAGAGTGACTTATTTCTTGGTCCGATCTTATGCAAACTCATTACATAGGACACCCCCGCTCTTCATGTCAATACATGAATGAATCAGAATCACTTCATTTGTAGCACCTTTACAACTTGTAACAACTACAGAGTGGACCGCATCCAATAATATTACCAGAATAAGACACCAAACTTATTCGTATACTATAGATCATTTTGATTATTTACTTGAACCTGATCCACTTTTATTTCTCCACATGAAGTTCAAGTATTCATATAATAGTCATAGGTCTTAGTTTATTGGATTTAGATTGTATAAGTGCAATTTATAGATTCAATAACTTTATTGAAGAAATGCTTAATAACATCTTTATTGATAATATAATATGTTTTAACTTTACAAACTATGAGTTTTAGGACATACAATCCAACAGATAGGTGAGATACTCATCCCATAGGCTCTTCATCTTGAAAAATACATCGTCACAAAGTGTTGATCTTGAGTCAGAGTAGCCAGATCACGCTTTGATTGGAAAATACGATGACCATTCTTATGCCGAAAATGCTATTTGATATGAAGCCAAATTGCTCGTGCGGAATCAAAAAAACGAAATGCTGGAAGAAATTTCCTTCGATACTGAATTCAAGATCAGAAAATCACGATGATGCATTTGCAGGGAATTGAGCATCAGGAATCATGTTGATTCAAGAGAAGACTGAAATTTTCGACGATGGCGGAAGAGAAAATTTTCTCTGATACCATAATACGGCCAAAATTGGATAATGAAGTCACACTTTATTCATTTCCTGATAACAATATATAATAGAGGGAATAACCCTCCTTGATAGGATACGTGAACAAACTAAACCATTTAAGTAAAATATCTAATAGGTTCGATCTCTGACTCTTACATTATCATATATATATATATATACCCCTTCTCAATAATATCGAGTTGATCTCAATTAAGAGAATAGTAAACATCTTTTGAATCGTAGAAAAAATCATGCGAGTAGATGTAACTACACATTAACCTATATTTTCACAGGAATAAAAAAGAGATAAAAAAACAATTAACTATTTATACAACAAACAATTAAAGATCTGATTCCCGAATTGTTTGTAAGGAATCAGATGTACGAGAGAATCAATCACACGCAACAAATATCATTTTTCTTTTTTATAAGAAACCCTCTAACAATAAGCTAATAATTGCCGTACTAAATAATAATAATAATAATAAGTTAATAATCCGCCAACCCAATAATTGAGTTCCATGTTCTTTTTTCTTTTTTTTGAAAAATGAGTTCATGATTCTTACCCAAAAAAAAAAAAGAAGAAGATGATGATTATGAATCAAATTGTATTGTATTATATTTATATGTGATTTTGGACCGCAAGACATAATCGACATCGAACACTCTAGGACCAAAATAGGCATAGGGGATAATTGCTTTGGTATTGATCTAAGCCAATGTGCTCAACTTGGCCGAGCCAAAAAAAAATTCCTAAGAACATCTTAGAACTAAAATTGGGCCTAGGAAAAGGTGCTCTTAGCCTTAGCTAAGCCTAGCAAAAATGGCCAATGAGGCATATCCCTCACATGCTCCGATTCGAGGAGATAAAAAGTTATTCTATGTAACTTCAAAGCTTAGTAAATGATGGACCTAGGTCATCTATTTTTATAAATACATCATTAAAATTCTAAGAAAAGTAAGTCAATTCTCACTTTTAAACATCTAAGCTTCCACTCTTTTCACTCTCTAACTTAAGCATGTTTTTTGCAGGTCACTTTCTTCTCCTTTCTAAACAATTTTATTATTGTTGCCACTTGAATGTCAAACTTCTTTTTTTTTCTATTTTTGGCATCACCATATTGTATAATTTGTATGTTTTGTTTAAATAGTTAAATTTACTCATATCACAAATAATATTTCAAGTAAATTTTTATATATTTCGAGTAAATGAAGATGAGATCTCATGTATAAATTAATTATTTTTCGAGTTATTTTATTTCTATTTGAATTTAAGAAAAAAAATTGAATTAATCATCAAATCGTGAATAAAATTCAGTCTTGTTAATTATATGTGTTATATGAAAAATAATTTATTTAATTCAACTATAGTAGAAATCAGAAAAGATATTTCTATTATAAATATTATAAAAATAAATAGATGTCTATTGTTTAGTATCCTAAAAGTCATGTGTCAATCTTATGTTAACCATGTGTCTTATAGTTATTCATGTTTGGTGTCTATGTAAGACCGCATCCTACTTATCACTTTGTTTATAAATAGTGGCATTTGGTGGATCTTAAAATCACATATATTTGTGATAAATTCACTTCAAATTTCCACTAAATTTTCATTATTTTAATTATTTTATAATTTTAGGCGTTATATTATATTTGTTTATTTATTATATTTATATATTAGTATATTATATTTTCTCCATGTTCATTGTGTTCCGTTGTGCTCTTCAATTTCATAATACATTATCAGCACGAGCTCATGTTCCTTCCATTGCTAAATATAGGTAGGTCGATTTTTTTCTCTTCATTATAATTAATAAATTAAATGTTATTTTGCATATTTAGTATATATTAAATTTCTAATACAAATACAATATTTTGTGATAATGTTGCCATGACAAATCTTACAAAATTAGAATTGGCAGCCCTCGCAATAATTATTTGTCATGGGTGTTCGATGCCAAAATTCACCTAGATGCTATGAACTTGGGAGAAACAATTAAATTAGGAAATATGACACCCAGTTAGGACAAAGCAAAAGCTATAATTTTTCTTCGTCATCATCTCCACAAGAGAATAAAAACAGAGTATCTTACAATAAAATATCCTCATATCTTGTGGAAAAAATTGGAAGAAATGTATGATCGTCAAAAAATAGTTATTCTTCATAAAGCTCGTTATGAGTGGATGCATCTAAGGCTACAAGATTTTAAATCAGTAAGTAATTACAATTCCACATTATTTAAAATCAGTTCAAAATTGCTATTATGCAGAGAGAAAATTACTTGATATGTTAGAGAAGACATTTTCTATATTTCATGTCTCGAGTATGCTCCTGCAGAAACAATATCGAGAGAAATGTTTTAAACAATACTCTAAACTAATTTCATGACTTCTCGTGACCGAGCAAAATAACGAGTTATTGATGAAGAACCACAAATCTCGACCAACTAGAACAACATCATTCCTTGAAGTGAATGCTATCGATGTTAATAATCGTGGTCAAGGTCGTGGGCGTGGGCGTGGTCATGGTCGAGGTCGTGACCATGGTAAAGGAAGAAATAATTATTATTTTTGTGGTGGTCGTTCTAATCATTCAAATTTCAAAATAACAACATAAAATGATGATCAGAAAGAAAAGCTCCACAAGATAAGAGTTCAAAGGTAAATAAATGCTTCTAATGCGGAATGACTAGGCATTGGCCACGTACCTGTCGTACGTCAAAACACTTAGTTGACCTCTATCAAGCCTCCCTGAAAGGTAAAAGAGAAAAATGTGAAAGCAAATTTTGGATACCAAGATAATGACATATTTGACCCATCTCATATGATAAATTTGGATGTAGCGGACTTCTTTGAATCTCCCAAAGAGAAGATTGGCATAGTTTATGGAACTTCAAGTGTTTCTTTTGACTTTATCTAGACTTAACGTTGTTGTTTTCTTTTATTTATCTTCATATTTTTTTTTAGTAACTTTTGTATATTTTAAGTGTTGTCTTTCTTATTGTAATTATTTTCTTTTAATGAAAAAACATGGATGATTTTCATATGTTGGGTGATTAAAAAATGAGCAAAGAAGATCTATGTCTAGCGGACAGTACACCGATACACACAATACTTACAAATAAAAAATATTTTTCCAAATTGACAATGTTGAAAGCAAAAGTAAATACAATATTAGGTTCTACAAACTTGATCGAAGGTTTTGGAAAAGCAAATATTATTTTACCTAGAGGAACAAAATTTAAAATTGACAATGCATTGTTCTCTAGTCAATCAAAGAGAAATTTTCTAAGGTTTAAAGATAGTGTTGCAATGGTTATCATATTGAGACTAATAGTAAGATTAATGTAGAATATCTATATATTATCTCTACTATCTCAAATGAAAAACGTATATCGGAAAAGTTGCATGCTTTATCTTCTGGATTCTATTATACTCATATACGAGTAATTGAAAAATATGCAACAATGAACCTAAATTTCATGAATTCAGATATATTTGCTATTTGGCCTGATAGATTGGGTCATCCAGGGTCTATAATGATGAGAATAATTATTCAAAATTCAAATGAACATCCATTGAAGTAATCTAATGAATTATCATGTGATGTTTGCTCTCAAGGTAAATTAATAATTAGACCATCACCAACTAAAGTGGGAACTGAATCACCTGCATTTTTAGAAGGAATTCATGGTGATATATGTGGACCTATTAACCCACCGAGTGGACCGTTTAGATATTTTTTGGTATTAATAGATGCATCAAGTAGATGGTTACACGTGTGCTTATTATTAAGTTGAAATCTTGCATTTGCAAGATTACTTGCTCAAATAATTAAGTTAAGAGCACAATTTCTTGATTATACAGTTAAGACCATTCATCTTGATAATGCTGGTGAATTTACATTCCAAGCTTTTGATAATTATTTTATGTCAATTGGGATAAATTTTGAATATCCTGTAGCTCATGTTCATACAGAAAATGGTTTAGCATAATCATTTCTAAGACATTTGCAATTAATTGCCAGACCATTACTGATGAGAGCTAAGCTTCCTTCATTTGTATAAGGACATGTTATTTTGCATTAGTGTCACTTCTATGTATTAGGAGAGTAGCTTATCGTAAGTACTCGCCATTATACTTAGCTTATGGTCATGAACCAAATATTTTCCATTTGAGAATTTTTGGATGTTTCCAATTGCTCCACCACAACGCACTAAGATGGGTCCTTAAAGGAGGTTAGGAATATATGTTGGATATGATTCCCCATCAATTATTAAATATCTTAAACCCCTAACGGGTGATGTATTTACTACACAATTTGCTGATTGTTATTTTAATGAGACAAATTTTTCAACATTAGGGGGAGGAATTAAGAAATTGGAAAAAGAAATTATATGGAATACATCATTATTGTCTCATTTAGATCCTCATACAGATCAATGAGAACTTGAAGTTCAGAAAATAATTCATTTGCTAAATATAGCAAATCAATTACCATATGCATTTATAGATGCAAAGAAAGTAACTAAGTTACATATACAGTTATAAATGTTCTAGAAAAAATTAATACCCAACACAACAAGTTGTCACTAATGAGTCTGAAACATCCCAGAAGTGTGGTAGACCAGTGGGTTCCAAAGATAAAAATCCTTGAAAACGAATATTAACTTATAGTAAAAAAGACTTGATTGAGGATGTAAATACCCATGAAGAAATCCTCGACATGGCTAATGAGGAAGGTGAAATACCTAAAGATAATAATGAGATTTTAATAAACTATGTCATGTAGTTATTGACAACATTTTTGCGTATAATGTTGCTTTTGATATTATATCTAAAAATAAGGATCCTGAACCAAAATATGTTAAAGAATATCAACATAGAAAAGATTGGCTTCAATGAAAAGAACCAATTGAGGCAGAATTAAACTCACTTTCAAAATGGCAGGTTTTTGGACCAGTAGTTCAAATACCAAAAGATGTCAAACCTATGGGATATAAATGGGTATTTGTGAGAAAAAGAAATGAATAATGAAATCACAAGATACAAAGCAAGATTAGTTGCACAAGGTTTTTCACAAAGACTTGATATTGATTTTGAGGAGACATATTCTCCAATGGTGGATGCAATTACACTAAGATATTTAATTGGTCTAACTGTATATGAAAGTCTGGATATGCATCTTATGGATGTAGTTACAACATATTTATATGGATCTCTTGATAATGATATTTATATGAGAATCTCATAAGGATTTAACGTAACATATACACCAAATTCTTGGGAATTGTATTCAATAAAGTTACAGAGATCACTATATGGATTAAAACAATCAGAATGGATGTGGTACAATTGCCTGAGTGGATATTTATTGAAATAACGATATCAAAATAATCCAATATGTCCATGTGTTTTTATAAAGAAATCACAATCAGAACTGTATATGTTGATGACTTGAATATAATTGGAACTCCTTAAGAGCTTTCAAAGACAATGGAATATCTTAAGAAAGAATTTGAGATGAAAGATCTCGAAAAATAAATTTTTGTCTTGGTTTGTAAAATTGAGCATTTAGCATATGAAATATTTATTCATCAGTCAACTTATACAGGAAGAATTTTGAAAAAAAAAAATTATATGGACAAACCACATCCATTAAATATTCCAATGGAAGTCCGTTCATTAGATATAAAGAAAGATAAATTTCGACCTCGAGACGATAATGAAGAACTTCTTGGTCCTGAAGTACCATATCTTAGTACAATTGGTGCAATTATATATCTTGTTAATAATACAATATCAAATATTGCATTTTCAGTAAATTTATTAGTTAAATATAGTTCTTCTCCTACAAAAAGATATTGAAACGAAATTAAGTATATACTCCGTTATCTCCGAGGAACAATCGATATGGATTTGTTTTAGTCATATAAATCAAATTTGACCTAGTTGGTTATGCAGATTCTTGATATTTATCTGATCCACACAAAGCTATATCTCAAACAGATTATCTGTTCGCATATGGAGGAACTGTTATATCAAGAAAGTGAAAGTCGTTTCGTTTAGTACGAGATCGCTTCACACCTCGCGGTGATGATCGGTGAAACAGATCATAACAGCCACTTCCTCAAATCATGCTAAAATTCTTGCAATTTACGGGGCTAGTCGAGAATGTGTATGGCTAAAATCAATGACTCGGCACATTCGTGAAACATATGGTTTGTCTTCTAATAAAATTCTTTCAACAATATTATACGAAGACAACCTAGCTTGTATAACCCAAAAAGGAGGATATATTAAAAGGATAGAACAAAACATATTTCACCGAAACTTTTCTACACTCATGATTTTGAAGAAAATGGTGACATCATTGTACAACAAATTTGTTCGCAGGATAACCTGACAGACTTATTTACAAAAGCATTATCAACTGCAACTTTTGAAAAATTGGTGCACAACATTGGAATGTGGTGACTCAAAGATCTTAAGTGATGTTTTTATGAGGGGAGTAAATATATTGTATTCTTTTAGGAGTATATATTAGATGAAATATGTACCATTTTTCCTTCACTAGGGTTTTTTTTCCATTGAATTTTTCTTAGTAAAGTTTTATTGAGACATATTTCATATATATATGGACATCTAAGGAGGAGTATTATAAATATTATAAAAATAAATAGATGACCATTACTTAATGTCATAAAAGCCATGTGTCAATCTTCATGTTGTCCATGTGTCTTGTAGTTATTCATATTTGGTACTCATGTAAGACCACATCCTCCTTGTCACTTTGTCTATAAAGAGTGGCATTTGATGGATCTTAAATCACATGCATCAGTGAAAAATCTACTTCAAATTTTCATAATTATTTTATTTTATTATTATATTTATATATTATTATATTATATTTTCTCTGAACGCTCACCAATTTCACAAAAATTTCAATGTAATTCAAATTGATTGTATGCAATCAATAATCTCTATAGACGTGAAAGATTTGAGTTCTCAGCCCTCAGTGTTAAAAAAACATTTTTTATTAAATATTTAATATATATATATATAATAAATAATAAATAAATAGCAGCGCTTGCCTCCAAGTCCAGGCTCCAGCAATCACATCCTCTCCGGCACTCCTCAAGTGGCTCCCATCTCGCCAAAATTAGTATAAAAATAAAATAATTTATAATAAACTCTCCTCTCTCCATTTTATTTTTTTTTTAAGATTCTGTAGAGAGAAAATTAATTATAAGACAAATGCATAGGACGAACTTTTTTTTTTTTCTTAAAGAACATCTGACAGCTACTTTTCCTTTAAATTTAAAACAACGATAAGTACTTGATAATTTTTAATAAATTTTAAATCATATTGAATTTGAATCATATTGGGATGTTAACTTGAGTTGAGTTTGGAGTTTTTAGTCTAATTCAATATTTGGTTTACCAATTTTATCAGTGTTTAGTATTGAGTTTATAAATTTATTGAAAGATTTTATCTTTCCTTCTTACTCTCTCCTTACATCTAATGTTTCCAATGATCCTACCTGTTGGCTGCTATCGACAACTTAACCAACTCATGACCACCTCCGACACCCAACTCTAACAACTAATATCGCCTAACTCTATAACCACCTCATATGACGTGACCTTCAACGACTACTTCCAGCAAAGACCACCACTGACAATCATCTCCAACGACCACCTCTGAAGTCCAACTTTGCACAACTACCACCTCCAATGGCCAATTTCGATAATTACCTCTGTGACCAACTCCGATCACCCAACTTCATTGATCATCTCCAATAACTAATTTTAATAACTAACTCAACTAATCATATATATATATATATATATATATATAAGGGAAAACTTGAAAATTTTGATTGATAAAACTGCTTTTGAATACAAAACTGAAATTATTAATTCATAGTGTTTAGCAGTCGTCTTGTAAAGTAATAATTTACATTAATAATAACACTTTGAGAATATAGTCAAACCAACAAACTTATGCATAAAAACACTTTTGAAAAAAATGTAACCAAACATATTTTTATTTTTATTTTGTGCATATTACAGTCATGTATTCCGCTAATGTAAAATTACATTGTAAATTTGTTGTTCGTATGGAACAAGACTATTTTGTCCACCTCGAGTATAATAGTTACACGTAAAAAAATTGTAAAATATATGTGAAGATTTTAAATCATATCTCAATTGAGTATTAAAATTTTGGAGAAATATATGTACCATTGAAATGCCAAAACAAGAGTTAAGCAAATAAAAATAACTAAAAAAATCCTACTTTTTTAGATTACCCAAAATTGTATCAGCTGACTTAACTCAACTCTGTGCCAAACTAATCAGAAATTAGATATCACCTACAAAAACGAAATGAAACCTATTTTACTTTTGCAAAATTACTTTTTTGTCTCTATAGTGCTAAACCTTCAACTTGGTAAATGAATGGTAATTTTTTAAAATATATATATATATAGTGTATTCTAAAATTCTAAATTAAATTAGAAAATTTGTTCAATAACCACCAAATATTGTGGCCCAAATTCAATTAACAAAACACTCTAAATCAATCTAAAACAAAATAAAAGCAAAAAAACAAACCATAAATTACATTAACATAACTACAAATAAAGCTAATAAAAATATCAAACTCAACGTTAAAATGCTTAATAAAAGGGGTAATGCTAAAAAATGACCCATTTAAGTTTTTCTTTGATTGAAGGATCCATTTGAAGAAAAAAAAAATTATTTTTTTAGAAGTTACAATTTTATTGTTATTGTTTTAAAATTATTCAAAAAAATTCTTCTTTCCTCTCATTAATTCTCATCCCATCAAATAAAAAATGTGAATGTTGCTGAATCAACTTATATCTCTTCTTTTTTCAAAAAAAAAAAAAAAAACCTGATTTAAGTAAATTATCTTCCATTTTAGACCAAGTTTGAAAGTTTTTGGTTGATTTATATGATAGGAGCTTTTTAAATATACAGTATTTAAAAATATTTATATTTTATAGCAAAAACTTTCAAGAATATACTTTTAAAACTTGTTACTATATATATTTTTTTAGATTTTTTCTATTTATAAGGATTTTTTTAAAAAAAAATATTTATTTATATTGTAATAAATGAGTGAGGGCATAAAAATAATTTCCATATAGGTTTTTTCACGGTCACATCACATTCATTAAGAAGTGCTCCCAAAAAAAAGTAGATTGTTTCTAGAGGAGTTTTTTTTTCCCCCCAAAACATAGGTGTGGATTTGGTTGTTAATCCAAATGATGTTTTCAAATTCATAGAGTTTTACAAATTTGTGTATGATACAAAATTTAAATTTTATTTTTATATGTTACCTAAAAAGAGGTATTTGCTTGATTTCTGATAGACATAAGGGCATTTTTGCTACAATTAATAATGAAAAAATTGGTTGGAGTGAACCCAAAGCGTACCATCGATATTGTCTTCGCCATGTTGCCAGTAATTTCAATACAAAATACAAATCAAAGTAATTAAAAAATTTGGTGTTTAAGGCCGGAAATCAACACCAAAGGCGTAAGTTCATTCGGTGCATGAAAGAATTGAAACAATTGCACCCTAAATATCTTAATTTTTTTCAAATATTGACTTGGAAAAATGGACACAGTCACATGATGGTGGGTACCGCTATGGGTGGATGACAAGCAGTTGAATGCATGAACGGTGTTTTTAAAGATGCTAGAATGTTACCAATTACTTCTTTGGTTAGGCTAACGTTCTATCGCACAATATTGTATTTTGAACACCGGAGACAAGAAATCAATGAAACACTCGATCAATGAAACACTCGATCATGGGGACATATAAAGAGAATATGCCCTAAAAAAACTGAAGAGGTGGGAAAAACGAGCATCAGCACATACGGTGACATCCATTGACAGGGAAAATCAAACTTTCGAAGTACAAACTGGCATAAGTATGATTTCTCCCTATAAAGGACAGCACACCCAAGTTTTGAGCTTGAAAGAAGGGACATGTTCTTGCAATAAGTGGCAATCATTCAAGATTTCATGCTCTCATGTAATTGCAGTTTGTAATTACATGCGTATGACATACCTACCACTTATTGATGAATGCTACAAATTGTCCAATTTCAAGTGTTGTTATGAAGGCCGCTTCCATCCAATTCAACACCTAGATTATTGGCCAAAATTATCGTTTACAGAAGTTCGTCCAAATGCGGACTTACTAAGAGAACAAGGTCGGCCAAGAAGTACATGCATTCATAATTAAATGGATTGGAGATAAGCAAGCCAAAAAATGCGATATACAATTTGCAAAAGAGAAGGACATAACATACGCACTTGTCCACAACATACACTGGGTGCTTCGTCGTCTTCGGGTCATTAGATATATATTTTTTTTACTTGTATATTTTATATACTTGTATTCTTTATGTACTTATATTTTTTATGTAATTGTATATTTTATGTATTTGTATTCTTTATGTATTTATATTTTTCATGTAATTGTATATTTTATGTATTTGTATTCTTTATGTATCTATATTTTTCATGTAATTGTATATTTTATGTACTTGTATTCTTTATGTACTTATAATGAATTTATGTAATAAATTTATTTTATGTAATTGTATTTTTTTATGTACTTTTTATGTATCTTTTATGTCATAGATTTATTATATAATTTAATTTGAACTTTTTAGGTAATGGAGTCTGGTTCTTCTAATCCTGTACAATTGTACCAACAAAATACGCATCGTTCACAGACAGTATGAGATAATTCTTCCACTGTAGTATTGAGTTGTCGGAGAAGGGAGGCAACTGCACAACATACTATCCTATTTGATCACCGCATTATTCCATATGTTCAGCAGGTAGGTATTCTTGGGTTGCACAAATTGGTTCCATCCAACTTGATTGGCACCTTATTACTGCTCTAGTTAAGCGCTGGAGACCAAAAACCCACACATTTCACCTGCCTTGTAGGGAATGTATGATTACGCTGCAAGATGTTGCCATACAATTTGGGTTACGAGTGGACGGGCAACCATTGACAGGTTCACTACAGTATGACTGGAAGAACGTTTGTGAAGAGCTCTTAAGCGTTCTACTAGAGGATCTGAAGGAATCAAGATTGAGCATCCCTTGGTTGACGTCCCAGTTTCCAGAATTACCTCCTGATGTCGACGACATTAGCGTACGTAGGTACGCACGAGCATATATCCTGCAGCTTATTGGAGGATTTTTATTTGCTGACAAGTCAAATACTCTGGTGCATCTCATGTTCTTCCAACTATTGTTTGATTTCGAGCACGCTGGTACGTATTCGTGGGGTGGTGCATGTCTTGCATGGTTGTATAGAGAACTTTGTCGGGCTTCCAATGCACAAGCGTTGGAAATAGCAGGGCCACTGATACTATTACAAGTATGGGCTTATGATTGATTTCCAATTATAGCACCACAAGTCCAACTACAGGCCCCAGATCATCGTCCACTTAGTGCCAGGTATTATTTCATTTATATATTTATTTTGTTACCATTTTATGTAAGAATATAAATTAATTGTATTTTTTATAATTTTAGATGGAATGGTGTATTAGCTGCCTCTAAACAGTTAACAAATATGTTGCTCGTGTACAAAAAAATATTCAACATGCTGATGCAGGTAGTAAATATATATATAAATGAATATTTAAAATATTTTATATGTATACTTATTATTATTATTATTATTTTTTTTTGTCAGGTTATTTGGATGCCATACACACAGATTTGGTCATCCTTACCTGATTATTGTCGTGATGGTGAAGATATTTGGTTGACCGGCATCATCCAGATCGTGTGTTGAGACAGTTCGATCTGCGACAAACGATACCTTCGTTGTTCTATACATTTCCCGCACTACACCAGATCAATTTGAGAGATAAGCACGACAAAAGACTGACATCGAATCCATGTGGAATATTTATCCTACTAGCATGGACGACATGATCGTTGTGCGCAGGGAGAATTAACAAATGGGCTAGCTGTATCAGACGACTACTTTCTATGGTACAATTCGATCACGAGGCGATTTATCACACCTGACGGCGCTTACTATTACTGCATGGTAAGAGATTTAAAATCAGATATTTTCCATATATATGATATGAATATTGTTTAATATTTATTTTTTTATTGTACAGAATAATTTTATCGGCGATGTTCAACAATATTCAGTGTAGAACAACTTACCAGAATCGGATACAATGTGTCAACAAACATTGGTCAACGTAGAAGGTATTATTCAACAAACAAGATGACTCAATATTGCTGACACCGATCGAAGACATATTCGTCGTAGACGACAGCGACAATAGGGTGAACCTAATTTAGAGGGACATGAAGACAATCCCATGAGGGTAAGGGCCAGGGGGTCGTTTTTAAATCCCACATTGTATCATTTTCAAATTGTAAATTAAAGAACTAATTGTAAATATTCTTTAATATCAAGGTATTTTTTTTTTAATATGAGTGCAAGATGTTTTCATTGTAGATTGAATATATAATTAAGTTTAATAATGAAGGAATTGGTAGACCAATTCCTAAAGTTTTAATATTGTTGTACATCTACAATTAAAAAAAAAATAGTCAACAAACTTTAAAAAAAAAAGGGAAAAATTATAAGCAAATCGTGGACCGAGTCCACGAGTTTGCTTGACTGATCAACCAGTCAGCCGACGTGGTGTTGATGGGATTAAACAGTACTCGTGTACTGCCACATGGAAATCGTGTACCTGGTACACGATTCCATTACCCTAATTTTGTCAATAATTTTCCAAAACACCTATTCTTAGAAAATATTTCCTTCCAACCCTATTTTTGTCATTATTTATTAAAAAATATTATTTTAAAAAATCAAAAATAAGAAATGAGAAAAACGGAGAGAAATGACAAAAAATGAAGAGGGAAAAAAACGCACATAAGATAAAATAATATAAAAACAATAAAATTCTATCATATGATTTTTTTTTTTAAAAAAAAAGGAAAATATCAACTTATACCCCACTTTGAGAATTGTATCAGTTTAAATCATAAACTAAGGATTGCATCAATTTAAACTTTAAATTTTGAGGTTGTATCAATTTAAACCCTGAACTTTGATTTATATCAATTTAAACCATGAACTTTCATAAATGTATCAATTTAAATCCTAAACTTTCATAAGTATATCAATTTAAATCTTGAACTTTCATAAATATATCGATTTAAACCCTGAACATTCATAAGCATATCTACATAAGACATGATGGAGGATCTAAGTTATTACAATTATAAAAGTTCAAGGTTTAAATTGATACATTTATGAAAATTCAGGGTTTAAATTGATAAAATTATTAGTTTTGAGTTTAAATGGATACAATCCCAAAGTTTAGGGTTTAAATTAATATAATTGTTAGTTTGAAGTTTAAATTGATACAATATAAATTGATATTTGTCCTATAAAAAATGACACCTGACAAATGTCACCATCATTTTTGTCAATTAACTTTCTTAAATTGATTATTCGTAAATATTTTTCTTATATTTTATTATTTGTTTTAAAACCCTATTTTTCATTTCTAAAAGACTAAAACATATATATGATGGCATTATTCATAAGTTTTGTTCAAAAATTAAAAACTTAGGTCTTTCTTTGGTAATCATTACATTATTTATTTTTTATTTTTGAAAACAAAATCTATTTCCTTACGATTTCTTTGAATGATTTGCATTTTTCTTAAATACAATGATTGAATTCTTAGTCAATTTCAAATAAATAAATAAAAGCTACTTTTTTAGTTTTCAAAATTTGACTTGATTTTTTAAATAATTGGTAAAAAGAAGATAATAAAGAAAGAAATTTAGAGGTGGAAGTAGTGTATATATGCTTCATTTTCATATAAAAAAAAACTAAAAAAAAAACTAAAAATCAAATTGTTAGTAAAGAGGTAATTAGTTATTTAACGGATGTAAGAGTTGCCCTTTTTAGTTTTAAAAATTTTGATTAAAAAAAATGTGATTAGAAAATAAATAAATTCAAAGGTAAAAATAATGTTGTTTTTCTTCTTCTTTTGAAATGAAAAAGAAAGTAATGTTTAGTTGTAATTTTTAAATACCAAATAATTATTAAAAGGTTCTTAATTATTTATTTTCAAACCTCATCCCCTAAAGTACATTTTGTCCTTAATCTAACAATTAATTAAAATTTAAAATTCGAAGTGATGATTTGGCTTTTATTTGTTCTTTGTGTTTCAAAAATTTTATGATATGACTTAAAAAGATCTCTAGTTCACTTACGAAAAGATCAGTAGAGTAAGAGAATTATGAACGATGTTTATAAAGTGAGAATAAAAAATCAATAAAGTAAATAATATGCCTAAGTATACAATGGTTTAAAAAACCAAACCAAATTTTGAGGATTAAAAAAATAATTTTCAAAAAGTTGTTTTTATTTTTTGAATTTACTAAAAATTCAACCATTCTACTTAATAAAAATGCAAAGGTAAAAAATATGACTAAAATAGACTTAATTTTTTTAAAAAAAAACAAAAATCAAATGATTATTAAACGTACCCTTGATTTCTTAAATTGTGGGTCCACGATTAAACAATTCCAAGTCAATTAATGGGTGAAATTGAGAGGAAGTTAATTTAATAATAAGAAAGAATATGACAAAAAAAAATGTGTATATAAAATTCTAGATTTCTAGATTTTCTTTTTTCAAAAAAAAAAAAAATGTGACGAAGAAATGTGTGTATAAGAATCCTCACAAATAGAACCCGCTATCTACTCCTCCATCTCCCTACTTCCTAAACCACTCTCTATTTTCTCTCTCTCTCTCAAATTTTCTCAATAATCTCTCCAATGGCTGCCGCTGCTGTGATGACTGAGCCGACAAGAAACTTACCGGCGACATATCCAATCGAATTTCTGTTTGACCTTGACATGGTTCTGTCCGGAGCCGATGATTTCGGTTGCTGCCAGATCAGTGCTACCGATTCACTTGTGGCGGATTTACCGATAGTGGTGGCCGATGTTTGTGCCGTTTGTTTGGAGGATTTCCTGCCAGATGAGGCCGGAAAACAAATCCCCTGCGGACATGTGTACCATGAATCTTGTATCTCCTCTTGGCTTACCGTCGCCGATTGTTGCCCTCTCTGCCGGTGCCATGTCGCCGGCCAACCGCCGGATTCGACTTTGATCCGACGGTAGAGGTTTTTTTTTTTCCTTTTCTTTTTTTTAGATCTCCTTTTTTCCCTTTTTGTTGGTGAGGTTTGTTCGACGAACGAGTTATTAATGGTTGTTAATTATTGATTACGACTCTTCGCCAACTATGGAATTAGCTGTAAATTGAACAGAACTCTCCGCTAAAATAAATTTAGTTCAACTGATATCAATTAGATGTATTTGTATGATTTTAAAATGTGTCTAATATAATTTGACTGATCTCTGAACTTAGATTTTTAAATTTTCATTTCTATATTTTCAATTATATACCTATTGTCATTGACAATTTTCTTTTTAAATTTTTTTATGAACACAAGTCTATTTTTTAAAATATAAAATTATGTTAGTGGAGTGTACTCAAATATTATTCAACTAACGCATGTATATGAGATTTAATATGTTAAGCTAATCAATCTCTCTCGATAATAGCAAATAGCAATTTTTAATAATTAAGGTTTTGTTCGATAACCATTTTATTATTTTATTTTTTATTTTTAAAAATTAAGTCTATTTCCTTTCAATTTCTTTTTTAAATATGATGGTTGACTTCTTAGTCAAATTAAAAAACAAAAAGAGTTTTTAAAAGTTACTTTTTTAGTTCTCAAAATTTTGCTTATTTTTTAAACCATTGATCTTTGTAAATAAAAAAAAAATGGAGGTGGAAGTAGTGTTGCTTAATTTAAAAAATAAAAATAAAAAACGAAATAATTACCAAACGTGATCTAAGTCAATTCTACTCATTTATATGATAATTCAAATATCACATTATATAACTAAAAGTGAGCATAACTCAGCTCATATAGTATTTTTCCTATAGCCTTAAAGTGAGAGTTTTGATTCTTCCACTTCATATATTGTCAAATGTATATATGTGTGAGATTTTTTTCAATGAAAATTATTGCAAAAACAGATAATTAATGCTTCTTCAAAATATTACATCACATAGGATGAAATTTAAGAAATAAAGTAAATTGTTGCAATTTTTTTTTTTTTTTAAAAATGGTGGTGTTGACTAAGTTATATGGGTAGAGTTTAATTATTATGATGTTGCAAGTTTAAGAAAATTTGAATGACTCAAAAAAAAAAAAAGATTAAGAAAATTTGAGTGTATAATTGTATTAGGTTCTATTGTTGTTATATATGCAAGAAAAGGAAATTGCAAGGGATATATGGAACAATAATGGATTCATCTAGTTCTCGGATCAAGTAGCCATTCAATGTAATTTAAATTATTGTTTTCTACCAACATATCATGTATTCGAATTATGTATGCACAACTACCCAATTGATGTGAATTAACTAATCTCTACAAAGGCTAACAATTAATTAATCCAGACATAATTGAGCATCCTAATTCGTAATTAAAGCTGGAAAGACCGTGACTTAACTAACCTACATGCTCCTAGATGCAAGTGGGTCCTTAGCAGCCATAAAGAACTAGAAACACATGCATTAAGAACAAGGACTCAACTATGTTGATTAAGTGTCAGGAAAGTCATGTTCAAATAATCAATTTATTCTTTAAATCTGGATTAAACATGCATTGCAAAGATTCAAGGTCAGCCTATGCACCTAAGCATGCTCATTTAATCTGTACTACAAGGGCAAATTCAAAGCATGGATGATTACAAGGATACGTGCAAGCTTGAATTTAACTAGCTAAGACATGCGATCATGATAGGAGCATCAATCCAACACACAAAAGCAAGTCTAAATCATGCGAGATTCAAAGAGAAATATCATTCTAATTTAAAGCACAAAATTGAACAGGAAACTCATCAAAATACAAGAACACTTGATCCAAGAACTAAACGAAAGATTACCTCATCGATTCCTAGACAAACTAATGGGATACAACCCAAAACATGTCCATAATCCAAAAATAAAATAAAAACTAACCTAATGATACTGAAAACATAAAGGAAAAGAAAGAAATCAAGGCCTTTCCTCGGCCTCCATTGAAGAACAATACAATTTTTAGCATACTTCGACCTAAAACCGAAGAGGATTATTTATAGGAAAAATCAGGATAGCGTCACATCGCTGGAAATAGTGTTGCAATGCTGATACGGCTGAAGGGGAGCATCAAGCTGGAAGTCCAACGCTAGGCCTGACGGTCTCTCGCGTGCGCTCTTCATTCTCCATCCGTCAAAGATCGTAGCTTTGCAACGCTACCCATTCTTTCTACAAGCATTAGAGTTGGAGTGTCGTGTGGCATTGTGACGGTGGCGTTGATGAATCTCCAGAGCGTTGCGACGCTAGGGGTAGCGTTGCAATGCTCCCCTGTACTTCAAGCTACTACCTCCAAGCGTCAGGTGAGCGTCTGACTTAGGCAATCAAGAGCGTTGTGATGCTCTGGTAAGGGCATTTTGGTCTTTTCAACTTTTTTAAAGCCCGGATACTCAAATCAACTCCAAATTGCTTCAAATTAACACCGATCAACTTCAAATCACCAATTCTACCTCTTCATTGCTCGATACCTACAAAATAGCAAAATAAACATATAAAATCCAATAACGAGCTTGTATTAAGTTAGGAATAATAGATCTTTTTTAGAGCTATCAAAGGCAAAAATAAGAACTTTTTTGCGAAACACAAAAAGGCACAATCAATAAGATAAAAAAGCGGCCAAATACTTTTTATCCTTTAAGTTGTCTTTTATCTCGAGTTCTACAAATAACATATTTTCACTAGTTGATCATTCTTGAGACTTGATTCTTGTACCATCAGGATTTTGAGTAGATCAGAAGTGAGAGACCTTCTTTTGCTTATGGGTAGTAGGTTTATCATATCTTCGAGCCTCTAGTTAACAAAATGAAATCCAATAATTGATGGTTAATTGGAAATCATTCTTAGAAGGCATTGTGCCATCATTTCTCTTCGAGCAAACTACTGAATAATATGTTGGGGTTGATGCCCTAAATCTCGTGGTCTTGTAATTTTTAATTGTATTGTACAAATATTTTATTTATTTAATAAAATAAGAGGCATTTTATTCGACATTTAGTTGCATGAACTCACAAAAACCAATTAACTATTTAGGGTTATCTTCTGTAACTTAAACATATATATGTAGATATACAAGTGGATCATGTTTAAGCGGAAACCTAAATAGTCTATGGTAGATGGATAAGTTTGGGTATCTTATCTTGGTGACTACAAATACAACCTGCTTTGTAGTTGTTACAATTGTTGTAAAGTGCTATAGATGATTTGATCCTAATCATTCATGTGGAGAAATGTGAGTAGGGGTATTGTATACAAAAAGTTTATATAAGACCAGACCATAAAATGAATAGTCTCTCTGTATAATACCATTGCTAGAAGAGGCTTACATTTCATTAGGATGACCATAGGTGACTTGACCTGAATCCTGAGAGAGTTATGAACTCCTACCTATGAACGCGGTCTTTTGATTTGTATGGGTGAGAGTGACCAGTTTCGCCGACTTAATATGCCTACCATTTATGAAATTTGTCTGATTGGGAATCCGGGAACGCAATTACACAAGAAAAAAATTCACTCCTGCCTTGTAGTTAGGGTAAGTAGGTAAGTTGCTCCTTTAAGGCCTTGAACAATGTGGCAACTGTTGGGAATGTCCTAAAACTCGCAGTTCGTAGTCATGGAAACATATTCTATTTCAATAAAAGTATTGTTGAAGCATTTATTCAATAAAAGTGTCATTGAAATTGCATTATGTAATAAAAATATAATAAACGAATCTATGGCTATAGTATAAATATTGTAACTTTATGTAGGGACATAAAAGAGGATCAAGTTGTAGTATATTGCCAAAAAGTTCTATAAGTATATGGATGAGATTGGGTACATCGTCCTAGAGATACTATGGATGCGGCCTACTTTGTATACTGATACAAATGACGTGATCTCGACCCCATTCATGTGGAGACATGTGAGTAGGGGCATCCTATGCAAAAGATTTTTGCAGAAGATCGGACTACGAAATAGTCACTTCTACTTTATAACAACCGTTTATTGTTAAAACTGACTATTTCAATTCGATGTCCTAGGGTAACTCGATCTTAATCTTGAGCTAACTACTAATTCCTATTTATTCAAGATTATCCTTTGATTTGCATCGGTGAGAGCACTTCAATAAGACTGCTCAACAAGCCTCTCATTTTGGGATAAGACCGGATAGATAGCTGGGGACATAGTCCTGCAAGATGGAATTTGCTCCTACCCGTTTTAAGGTTAGTAGATAGATTGTTCCCTTAAGTACTGATTTATGGTCTTGAACAAAAGGGTCCCGCCCTCTCATGGTGGAGAGGGACAATTTTAACCTAACTGTAAATACAAATGACTTCATCAACTTACTAATTATACTTAAATCAAGTGGACAGAAATATATTTATAGTGAAGAGAATGCAACCATCGATCTATAGTGTATGTCTCGGTGGTTAACAAATATTGATTAATTCAGTTTAAAAAGTTTAGCCAATTAATCTCAAATCATTGGAGTTCATGATCTGTAGGTCCATAAGGTCTCTCTACTAGCTTGTAAAACATTACACCTTAGATTAGAAAATTGAGCGAATTTGAAGTGTTCAAATTTGGAATTAGGGTTTGTATTTGAAATTTTCAAATTCAATTTAGGGTTTGGATAATTAAATTTGATATAATTAAACGTTTAACTTATTGAAATTAAATGTATATTGGAGAGTATAAAATATTTAATATTGATTTAAATATAATTTACATGAATAGGGATTCATGTTCAAATTAAGTATTTTATTAATTTAATATTTGATATTAAATTATTAATTAATTAATTTAATTTAATTAAAACTAAAACTTTTTTTTTCCAATTTTAAATTCAATTTATGGAAATTGAATTATGTTTTTAAATTATTTTTATTTTGAATTAATTTAAAAATTTTAAAATGAATTTGAAAATGGAATATACAAGATTTAATCTTTGAGGTGTCAATCAACTGATTGACTGAGTGCTTACATGTATTAACTTAATAAAATCCTCAAACTTTTGTGAACACAAATTAATGCATCCTGAAATTTGAGAAACTTCTATAGAAAATGAATGGCAATCAGACGTGAGGATTTCCATGAACAGCGGAAGTATCGTTCCAAATTCCATTTGAAATTGAACATATACAATTACACTACAAAAACAAAAACTAACAAATCATGCACAATAAGAAATTACAGCATGCTAACAAAGAATATCAAGGGATAGAATATGCATACCTTTGAAGAAACATTCTTCAAACTCCCCCGATCAATCTATAAGTGTCCATAGCAACACAATCCTCGAACGCAACGATCAAGAGGAATTTTCACCACTCAATTCAAGGCTAAGATTAGTAGAGAAGCTCCTCTTGATGGTCTACTAAGGATTCTGGTATCAAATTCGTGGAGTTTAGCTAGGATCAAGAGTGATTCTACAAAGGTATAAATCCTCTTTTTATGAAAATTGTTGGTAATTTTAGTCCAATTGTATTTACGATTTATAAATTTAACTTAATTAAAGAGTTTAATTAATTAATCAAGTACCCCATTGAATTAATTTAGATTTATTTGAATTATTCACATTAATAAATGGAATTAATTACATAAGATATAATTAATATGAAATTATTTATATGAGATATAGTAATATAAAGTTTTACTTGAGTGAAAATGAATATTTGAATACGATTCAAATATTAAAATTAATATGATTTTGAGATTCAAATATTAAAATTAATATGATTTTGATTCATATTAAATGAGAGAATATTAAACTATAGATTATATTATATGTGATATAATATAAACTATAAGTTACGCATTATATTAGATATAACGTATGGTTTTTTTTAATATATGATATAATATATATATGTGTGTATATATTAGATTAATTAAAGAAAGTTATTTGATAACTTTCCCCTTTCCTCTATTATTCTTTCATTAACTAAGATAGGGAATGGAAGGGGTTGAATCTTTATCTTTTCTTTGCATCATAATGTAAATATAGAACATAATTCTTTTGGGTGGTGTCAACCTAGTTCTCTCTTGGATTGGGTGATACACAATTGGTCCTTTCTTTTTTCATTTTTGTCTTGATTTGTTGTTGGGCCTGCGCTGGTCTCCTTAGTTTGTGTTGTTTGATTTTTTTTAACACTCCAATAAAGAAGTGCCCTAAAATCCCTCTGTCCCTCCATTAGCCGCACAAGCAACAGTGCTGCCACCCGACGTCTTCATTGTCGGCCGTTTGCAGATCGCAACGACACTCAAAACCCACGCAGTGTGCCCAATGGGAGCTCCGCTCGTGATCATGCAAGTCGTCGTCCTTTACACAGCTGCCGCCCCCGTCGTTTCAGTTTCGACCACCCACACCTCCAATCGCGCCATCGTACGTCGGCGTCGTCATCTTTAAAGCAAGATCTTCGGCCGAATGACGCCTAACAGCAGCTGCCATCAATGGTGTTGAAGAAAATGATAGAAAAGGAAGGAAGAAAGAATACCAAAGAAAAAGAGAAGAAGTAGCTGTAGAAGCGGAGTAAACAAAAAAAAAGGGGGGAACACTTCTGATGATGGTGTTAACTCGGTGAAAAAAATAATAATAATAAAAATTGAGTTAGTTTTGCACTATTTATAGAGTGTGGGTAAAGCAAATTTTATTTGAGTCTCGTATCTCGGAATTTTATTTGGATTCCGATTTGGAGTTGCAAATTGAAAGAAATATTTGAATTTGCCTTAGATTATTGTTGTGTTCCGCATAAATTTGATTTACATTTGAAATGGGATTGAATCTTTTGTTTCAAATTGAATATTTATCGTGAAAATTCTTTTGCATATATTTGAAATTTTATATCAAGTTCAAATTTCGCTTTTATCTCATATCTAAATTCTTTCAATCTTCAAGATTAGATTTGTTGGATTGATATCTAAATCTCGCGTTTTTGTAGTTTATAATTGTAATGTACAAATTTTTATTTATCTATTAAGATTATTTCATTTGGATTAACCCACAAAACCAATAAACTAAATCTAGGGTTATTTTTGTAACTTAAAACATGTATGTGGACACATACATATGATTGGATAAGGGTCGCGCCGCTTTGTAGTTGTTACAATTATTGTAAAGTGCTACAAATGATCATTCATGTAAAGACATGTGAGTGAGGTATCCTATACAAAAGATTCGTATAAGATTAGATCATGAAATGAATAATCTCTTTATTTAACACCGTTACTAGGAGAGACTTACATTTCATTAGGATGACCATAGGTGATTTAACTGAATGTCGAGTGCGTTGTCTGTCTAAGGCGGTCCTTTGATCTACATGGGTGAGAGTTGTCAGTTTCGCTGACTCAATACGCTCACCATTTTAGAGATTCGTCTGATTGGAGAGCTAGGAATACAGCTATAAGAAGGAATTCACTCCTTGCTGGGAATACAGCTACACGAAGGAATTCACTCATTCTCTATACTTAGAGTAAGTAGAGAAATTTCTCCCTTAGAGGCTGATTCGAGGGTTTGAATAATGTGGCGTCTGTTGGGGTTGATGCCCTAAATCTCATAGGGTCCTATAGTTTGTAAGCACATGTATGAACAAACATTTCATGATTTATAATATATGATATTTTTCACTAGTCTATGAAATGTGAAATATTTTAGTTGCATTAACCACAAACCAATAAACTAAGTTTCCGGGTTATCGTTGTAACTTAAGCATGTATGTGGAGACTTACAAGTGGATCGTGCTTTAAGTGATAACCTAAATGGTATGTAGTATATGGATAAAGGAGGGATACCTTATCCTGTGACACTACGAGTGTAGCCCGCTTTGTAGGTGTTACAAATGTTGTAAAGTACTACAAATGATTTGATCCTGATAATTCATGTATTAGACATGCGAGCGGGGATACTCTATACAAAGGAGTTTGTATAAGATCGAACGACGAAATATTTAGTCTTGTTATATAACGTCGTTCATAATTGAGACTTTCATTTCACTAAGATGACCATGGATAACCATAGGTAACATGACCTTAATCCTGAGTGAGTTGTGAACTCCTACCTATGAGGACAGTTCTTTGATTTGCATGGGTGATAGTGGCCAGATCGCCGACTCAACAACCTACCATTTTGGGGATTCGTTTGATTGGGGAGTTAGGAACTTAGCTACACATAACGGAATTCACTCCTTCCCCGAAGTATGGGTAAGTAGATAAATTGCTCCTTTAAGGGTTGATTCTGGGGCTTGAATAATGTGGCACCACATCTTCTCTTGGCCCAAGAAGGATTTCGTCATAGTGGGATTATGATCTATTGTTAATGAGAGGAATCAGTGGTACTTAAAGAGTTAGATATAACTACAGGGGCAAAACAGTAAATTGGCCCAGCTATACTTACGAGCGATTTGTGAAGGGTCATCATACTGTTGATTGGTTATATCTAATGGACACAGAAATATATATATATATATATATATATATATATATATATATAGTGCGAAGATTGCAGCTATCGATCTTTAGTGAAGTGTCCGATAGTTAACATATTGTGGATATCGTGATTAAAGAATTTAGTTAGTTATTCACATACCGTTGGAGCTTCAAACTACAAGTCCATAAGGTCCCCTTAGTAGCTGAATGGATTCAAGTTGAGAATCAGTTTTTGGGTTAGCTTGAAATATTCAAATTAACAAGAGGGAATTTGATTATATATTATATAATTCAATTATATGTGATATGATTGATATGATGTATTTGATACATTATTATTTGATTGGAGGAATTAATATAAATATGATTTATATTAAATGTCATAAAAAGAGAAAAAAAAAACTATGGTTTATATGTTGCATATGATGCAATATTAAAACTATAAGTTATAAATATAATATGATAAGTTAGTTATTGTATTTATTTATAAATTATTAATTATGAGATAATTAATTTTCTTTTTCTCCAATAACTACCTTAGTGGGTGGTCTTAGACGGTTTATGGCAATTGTGGGATAAAGATGAAAAATAGTTTTTCTATTCATTCCACGCACAACGACAACAAGTTATCAGATAACTAATAGAGAGAGTAAATGATAGAGCATCGAGTTCACTATACAATAGTGCCTTTTACTATACGATCGAGCGCGCGAGTCTATGCGATAGACTTCCATTTGCTACACGATCGTTGTGTCCAATACTCGATCGTTTACCCCTTCACTTTCTCCATCCCTCTATCCAAAATTATATAGAGCCCACAACTCCTGAATTCTCACACTGAGAATACCAAGGTAATCTTGTGGTGGTGTCTTGTTCTGTTTGAGGATCGAGGATCGAGTTTTAGTCATTGCTGGTGTTCGAGGGAGTTCCAGTTCCAGTTGCTCATTGCATTTGTGTTGTTCGATGCATTGTTGAACGATCGAGGGAAATACGTGAAGAAAGAGTTCTTCAAAGGTATTGTTTACTTTATCCCTTGTATTTTGTTAAAAAGCATGCTATAATTTAGTCTTTAATGCATAATCGTTTCTGTGTGATTGTAAATGTTTGAATTCTTTCACAATAGGGTTTGGAACGATCCGCTTCCACTCACTGGTTCTCTAATTTTAGAGTTCCTTCAGCAACATACCCTCTCCTAACTCTAGAAGAGTTTGGTTATAGTTGGACTATAACTTGTTGTTTATTAGAAGGATCAGTGGTACTTAAGAAGTTAGATGCAACTACAGGGGCAAAACAGTAATTTTGGTCCAACTGTACTTACGAGCAATTTGTGCAGAGTCAAAGCACCATTAATTGGTTATTTTCAATGGACACAGATATAATCTGTAGTGCGAAGAGTGCAGCTGTCGGTCGTTGGTTGGGTAACCGACAGTTAATGGAAGTTAATTAATTTAATTAAAGAGTTTAATTAATTAATTAAGTACTATTGGAATTCAATCTATAGGTTCATAATGTCTCTTCGGTAGCTCAGTTGGAATTAATGAGAATCGAATTAATTTTGGATTAATTTGAATTGTTCAAATTAATGGAATGAATTAATTATATAAGATATAATTAATATAAAATTAATTATATGATATATAACAAATATAATGTATATGATACATTATAATATAAAATTTTATTTCAGAAAAAATAAATATTTGACTATGATTCAAATATTAGTTATATGAATGTGATTTATATAAATACTATAGAGTAAATTTAATATGAATTAATTTCGTATCAAATACTATAGGTTAAATGGGAGAATGATGAACTATAGGTTATATTATTTATGATATAATATAAACTATAGCTTATATATTATATTAGATATAACATATAATTTTAATATATTATATATACTAAATTGGTTATTATATATATATATTTATATTTATTTTAATTAATTTTAAAAAAATTGTTTTAAATTAATTAATTATTGGAGGAAGTTATTTTGTTAACTCTCTCTCCTTAATTCTCTCTAAAAAAAATGTGGAAGTGGGGAATTTTTATTTTTTTATTTTTTTTATAGGATTATTCATCTTCTTCCTTTACTGAGACGCAAAAACTCTTTCTCATATGCCAAAATTAAATCGAAGCCCACAACTCTCGATGACTCTCACCCTTCGAGAATACCAAGCTAATTCGGTGATGGTGTCCAAGTTTGGAGTTTGCTTGTTGTAATTTTGGGTGTTGGTGTGTTCATGATCGAAGGGTTTGAGGAGTTCGTGACCAGAGAGGATTTTCGTGAAGAGGTCAGTCTTCAAGGTTAAGTAGTCTCATATCTCTTATTCCCTCTCTTTTTGTATAATCAAGCATGCTATTTTAGAATGCATATTTCAGTTTCCGTCCTTTATATTTTGTGAATTTTTGTAAAACTAAAATTGGGCTATGATCCGCTTATGCATCCGGTGTTCACACATCCTTTAAGGTTTTTATCTCAAATCAAATTAAATTGGGGATAAGACCTTTAAATTCATCTCGAATTAAAATTTGGTCATATTTCAAATTTTATCTAAAGAAATTCGTATTACAAGTGTTTATCCTCAAGTCAAATTAAACTAGAGATAAAATCTCAAATTTATGTGATAATTCAAATTTGGGCATATTCCAAATTTTATCTCAAATTCATCTCAAATTAAAATTTGGCTATATTCCAAAATTTATCCCAAGTTTGAACATTGAGCTTTTATCTCTAAGTCAAATCAAGTCATTCTCCAATTTATCTCAAATTTAGATTGGCAGCATAATCTAAATTTTATCCCAAAGAAAAATTAAGTGAAATTCGAATTTCACCACCAAATTTGGTATATGTGCCAAAATCAAGAATAAGTTACTTGTATCGTCATTTCAAATTAAAAGTTTAGTTATATTCCAAATTTTAAGTTTGATTATCATTCAAATTCATCTGCAAATTCTACTCTGAAATCAATGCAAGTATCTTGGGTAGGAGTTCAATTCACTCCAAAATTAACTTTGGATTAAGTAGCACAATTTCTACTGAAATTCAAGTTAAAGTTTATGTCAAGAAAAGATATCAAAACTTTGATTAAATGCATGTTTTGATAAGTTGACATAATATATGTCAATGATATAAAATTTTTGTCAAGCTTACATACCAAATTCATAGTTTGACTAAATTGACACATAAAATATAGTTAAATTCAAGAACATAAAATTTGAATTTTGATTACAACTTTATCTTTTTCGAGATCTACCCACCCATAAATGTGCATAAATATTGAAAATGGGGCATTTGTTAAAGGAGAAATTTTGGACCAATCACAAATTGTCATGTCATCTACGAAATTGATGGCGAAATTACAAATAATTGAATTTGAGACTAAATTAAAGTTGACATGTATCCCAAATTGAAATTGAAGACATAAATAAGCAAATTCTGATGATGCTATGTGTTTTTCATCATGACCATTGAATTGAATAAAATTTATTTGATTTATTTGATATTATAATTTGGGCTAAAGTCCAATTAAGCCCAAATAGACTTAATTTGGCAATGTCAAATTAGGCCGAAATCCAATTAATTCGGTTTAATAGCCATGTCCATAGACCAACTAAGCCCAGACCCACAAAGTCCACCATTCATTTGTGGGACAAAAAAATTCTACACTCTAGAGAACCTAGAAAAAATTCTCCCGACAATCAAAAGACTCTCAGACTCCTGAAGCTGCACATTTTTTGAAGATACAAAGTTTTTTTTTTCTTTCAAGAATTTGATTTCAAGAAGAATACGCGCTCTGCTTCCTCAAGTCAAACATACGCATTCAATAAGAGAGCATCAGAGGATTAAGTAATAGAGATCGAACTACATTTGCATCAAATTTACATCAACACAAGTTCAACTCCACGGAACAAGTTTCACCAGAAATCTCGTGCGAACAATGTGTAATTAATTTTAATTTATTTATTAATTAATTTATATTTTTACTCGTCATCTCTTAAGAATAAAAATCTCACACTTTTGCGGGTATTAAAACAAGCATGTCAGAAATAATTTTACAAAGAAGGGTTTATTTTTAAAATTTAAAACTTCAAATTTCAAATGTCGTAATTATTTAAAAATTAAAAAAGTCACTAACAAAGCATATGTTTTTTAAAAAATCAAGAGATAACAAAATATATATTAAATACATTTCCACGTGACTAGTTAATAATATTTCACGAATTATGAATAGTTGGGAAAAATGGTATATGAGAACTGAATACACTAACAAATTGATTACAACTCAATTAAAAATGGTACATCCAATATATAATATTCAAACTCAAACTTAAGTTAGATGAAACAACAAGACTTAGATATGAAAATTAATCAAAGACTTAAAAGAACATCAAAAGTTTTGGAGACTCAAAACGTAGTCGAAACATATTTCTGATAAGTGCTATCCTGAAGACAATCAAATAATATAAAAATTAAAATATTTGTCAAATTTAACTCAATTGAGTTATTACTTGATAAAAATCAAACATAAGAAACTACACATTTAACTTGCATACATTTTAAATTTGTGTATGAGACATCATGTTAATTTGAAAATCCAATTTGAAAATTTTTAATGATAGAATCTATACAATTAAATCAATTTTATGAAATATTCAACATGAATAATAATAATACAAAAAAAACCATTATAATTGCAGCAGTTTGATTATGGAGTAATAGATATGACCAATCGTTAAAATATTTGGGCAAAATTTATATTTTGCACGTTTTTTTTCTCCAAAATGTAAGTCGTATTTCTTTTTTCTTTTTCTTTCCTTTGCGAAAACGAAATACTCTTCTTCCTTTTTGATAGAAAAAAGGATTTTTTGGTTTTTTTTTTTTTTTTTTTAAAATTATAACGTGGAATCTTCCTTCATTTTCATATAAATAAAAGTAAATATTTCATAAAATTAATATAGCTAAAACTCAAAACTTAATAACTTGCCATATAAATCAATTGCTCTTCTTCATCATTAACTTGGTTACCTCCATTTTCGTCAGTGCCATTCTCTATTCATAATCCAGTGAAATTGCTTATCAATACCCAATATCAGCAGGTAGAAATTTCGTATGCTCCATTCCAATTTCTGTAATAATCATAATAATTCATGTCCCACCAGGCACCACTTCAGATTACAATGATTGATCTGTTTTTCTCCAACGTTTTGCTCTGTTTCCTGCCGAATCGTTCTTTTCGCCGATTCTGATGGTGTTTTGTTCTATTCTGTTGAGCAATAGGAGGCGGAGCTTTTTTTTTTTTTTTTTTTTTGATAAGTTTCTCGGCGACTATGGAAAATCCGACCGAAAACGATTCGAATCCGAAATTCTTAGCACTCAACTGTATCGACCTTTCTAGTTCAGATGTTAATCGATCGGTTTCGTTACTCAAGCAGGTTATTTAAAATTTGATGATAATATTAGTTGATTTTTTGTTTCGTTTTGTATTTGTGTATAGAAATCGAATTTGTACGGTGATTGGACTAGTTTTTTATTCATTCAGGCCTGTTTGGATACCGGATTCTTTTACGCTGTGAATCATGGAATAACGGAGGAATTCATGGATGAGGTTTTTGCTCAGAGCAAAAGGCTTTTCAGTCTGCCACTGAGTGATAAAATGAAACTTCTGAGAAACGAGAAGCATAGAGGCTATACTCCTATTCTCGACGAATTGCTTGATCCTGATAATCAAATACGAGGTATATTTTGTGCAATTCTTCTATTTTCTTTGATGGGAATTCAATATTCTTCATTGTATATTGATATTGTTGTCTATTTAGTAGGAGATTACAAAGAGGGGTATTATATAGGGATTGAAGAAAAAAATCCTGGAGATGATTCAGATGGTGAAAGGCCATTTTATGGTCCAAATATTTGGCCTGCAGAAGGTATATATCATTGAAGTACTTATTGTTTCTATTGCAACTTAGCATGATTGTTTGCCGCAATATGTTCTGTTATCTTTTAGATTTGTTACCTGGCTGGAGGAAGATCATGGAGAAGTTTCATACACAAGCACTGTATGTTCTAGTTCTGGTGATTGTACAAATTTGTTTTGATAGCTAGATTTCTGTCAATCCTTCTTCTATTTTGGCATAAACATTAACTATGTTAAGAAATCAACAAACAAAGAAACATAGAGAACATAAAGAGTGGAGAAATCGACACAAAGATTTAGGTGGTTGTGTTGGCTGTGTCCACGAGCGGAGGGGTAGAGCAATTTATTAATAGAAAGAAAATATTATATTATAGATTTAGAGGTGCTAGTAGAGTTTGGTAGTTTATATAGCGCTTTCCTCTATATCCTATATGAAAAAGGCCAAATGTAGCAATCAATTCTTGAAAGATTCGAATTAATTAATTAGCTTCTTGGTATCAATTATTGTGTAGTCTACATTTTAAATGTCTAATTCTTTGTTAATATTTGGCCTTTTTTGATAACTTGCATAACCCAATGGATTAGTTGAAAAAATTCATGTGTTTGTTAGCCATCCCCAACCTATCCACGCCACCCTGTAAATGTGATTTATTATATTTTTTTTATGTGATATCAGAGAGGTTGCAAGAGCAATTGCAAGGCTCATTGCTCTTGCACTTGATCTTGAGAATGATTTTTTTGACAAGGCAGAAACGCTCGGTGAGCCTATTGCAATCTTGCGCTTGTTACACTATGAAGGTGAGATACAAACTTTTTGTTTCTTCACTTTTGGCCCCAAGGCGTATGTTGGCTATAGAAATAATAGATCTATTTGTGCATCAGGCCAAGTTTCTGAACCCGCGAAAGGAATATTTGGAGCTGGAGCTCATACAGACTATGGTCTAATCACACTATTGGCAACAGACGAGAACCTTGGTCTCCAAGTAAGAATTCCATTGTGCACAAGGATGCTGTTTAACCTTTATCTGCATATTACATTATTGATTACCAATTGAAAGTGTTTGTAATTAGTACAGATTTGCAAGGATAAAGATGCTAAACCTCAAATATGGCAATATGTAGCACCACTTAAAGGGTGAGTTTTATGGAATAATTAGGAACTAGTTCACATGCTTGATATCATTTGAATTTGATACTTTTGCATGAAGGATGCGAGTATACCACAGAATCCTTCAGTGTGCATCATGTTACTCAAAGACTTGAATAAATGATAATATAATAGAGATTAGAGAAGGAAGCTATTTTGAGAATGAATAAACAAAAGATTGTTTTGTGGCATCTTCATTTCAGTCTGTTTTGGTTTTTAACAGAACTTTTGTGGTGAACCTTGGAGACATGCTGGAGCGCTGGAGCAACTGCATATTTAAGTAAGATACATTGTCCTTCAAGAAGTATGTGATAGAACCCCAGATATATTGAGCTATAAAAGATAATGGAGGTTGAAATACTTGGACCTTGTCAATCTTGAGAATACTCTCAAGCGCTAATAAATTTCACCAAATATAATCTATCTTCCTCCTTCCTCACTGTATTTGTAACCAAACTTTCCTAACAAACTCCTTAACTAATGCTAATATGCCCTTAATACTTTAATTATTTACTAATAGGATACTTATCAGTATGGTTTTACCTGATCATTTCAATCAGCCCTTTCATATTGTCTATTCTAATTTACATCTTCAATATTAGGTTACCTTTTTCATTTGTTTTAAATTGTATTGTCTACATCATGGCCAAATGAAGCTATGAATTGAGATTTCCTTCTTTACGGGTGACAGTTTTTAACCTTCTCATTTATCTATTTATGTAAAACCCTTAACTTTCAAATGTGATATTTTCTAATCTCTCTTATGAACTTGTATGTTTCAATTTTTCATCAGTATGCAATAATGAATTGTTTACCTTCTCAACTGCCTACACAAATATCGAATGACTGTACCGCTTGTGGATTTCATGAGGAATTTATTTGCGTCCTGTTTTATAACAAAAGTAGTTAATAAGATGAACCATTTAATTGTACATACTTCACTGGTTCTTTTGTCCGAATCTTCTAACATTTTTTCTTTTTATATTTGATCTCAGGTCCACATTACATAGAGTTCTGGTTAATGGTCAAGATAGATATTCTGTAAGCCTTGCAATTACCCTTAGCTTAATCTATCAATTGGTTATCGGCCATTATAATTATAAACATCTCATCGCAATATTCTTCATTGGTCCCACTATTTACAAATAGACAAATAAACACAAAAAATACCCTTGTCCTTGCAACGATAAATGTATATATGGAATGTTACTTGGAATTTCATCTGATTACTGATAGCAAAATTTATTCTTTTCATGAGAGCAGATTGCATATTTTGTGGAACCTAATCATGATTGTCTTGTCGAATGTTTGCCAACCTGCAAGTCAGACAAAAACCCTCCCAAGTAAGTAGATATTGATTAAAGATTTATATAGTCTACCAAATATATGTATAACACGAGACTGATTAAAGTTTGCATGCTATATATACACACACACAGAGGCCATGTTTGCTGTTTATTGGTATTATTGACGTAATTGCCTCCGGTCCGAGGCAAGCTTTTGTTGCTTAAGCTTGCAGTATCAAAGCACATTCACTGTGGTAGCTGTTGTCCTTTATTTTTTGCTATATTAGTTGCAATCAATGATTAAAATATTGATGTCATTATTGATCTTGAGATTTCAATTTTATGGACATATCAACAAATATCTCGATATCAACTGATACTTCAAGTAAAAAAAATATATATATATAATTTATTTAGATTAATCATTAAGTTGTTTTTACTCTCAAACTAAGTTATGGATATTGCTATTAGTATTTCTATCCATATTAGACTAAATAGATGACTTTTTTTTATGTTTTACGAGCATTTATATATATTAAAAAAAATATCGGAGATATCAATGAATATTTAATATCAATGTCGAAGCCTTTGACTTATGGAGATATCGACATGTCGAATATTTTCATCCTCGGATACAATGGTCAAATTTGAAGTCAAAATCGAGAAGTAGCCTACTCTCTTACAAACCTACTCTTGCAGTTTTCTTTTTAAATTTGTGGTTAATTTATACATTGGAGAAAGTTAGAGTTTAATCTCTAAAGTTTTAAAAATTAGAACATAGTCCCTATAATTTTTAAATCCTCACAAATAGTCCCTACTATAGGGACTATTTATTACAGTTTTGTCAAATTATAGAGATTAAATTTTACTGATAAACGATAGAAACTAAATTTTAACTTTTTCTAAACCATAGGAACCAAATTTGTAATTTAGCCTAAATTTAGTGTCCTCTCTTCCTTATTTTTACTTTCGTGGTTTTGCTAATGAGTTAACGTCGGAGCGAATTTGTGGATATTGTTTGCTTTAACAATATTGTCGTTTCATGCATTCAACCTTTTTCCTTTTAAGGCTCTGAACTTACCAATTTATACTCATTCTTCTTTGTCGCTTCTCAGTTGGAAGCAACTAAGACACTTTTCTTGAATGTACACCAAACTTAATACTCTAACTTTGCCTCTTTTTTTTTTTTTTTTTGTGTGTGTGTGGTCAGGTTTCCTCCAATTAGATGCAGGACGTATTTGAGTCAGCGTTACAAAGAAACTCACGTCGATCTAAGTACTTACAAAAAATAGACTTTGATAATATGGCCTTGGAATTTGGGTACTCGCCAATGATTTGAAAATAGTAAGAGGATAGTGATAACAATAAAGAAAGTCACTTGCGCCCAAGTCTACAAGGGACAGGCAAATGGTGGAATATTGCTGAGATCGACTGATGAAAACTTACCCAAATTTTCAGGGCGGATTAGCACTCTAAAGCTGTACTTACAGAAGGAAAGCAAGTAAATTTTGTCGTCCAATGTACTAGTGTTTATTCAGTTTATTGACCTCTCTAGTGAGAAATCAGTTTGTAGTTATATTCTATTTATGAGATTGAAGGCTCAAATATTCAATACCTACTTGTATTCTTGGTTATCGCACTTTATTTTATTTGTTTTCTGTTTTTCTTTTCCTTTCTTAATACTTGGTCTCGTTTTCTTTTGTATTTTGGCAAGCAATTTTTTTTATTTTATTTATTATTTTTTTTTTTATAAAAGACAAAAACTGCCATCTATTTTAACATAATAATGGATATCTTATTTATTTTTCAACTCAGTTCAGATCTACAAATTTGTGTTGATTTTATTCATACAAAAGTATTAACTTTTACAGACCATTCCATCACAAATTGTGGATGAAAATACAATGTCCAAGGTACTCGATGAGTTTTTCCTACCGTTACTATTTTTCGCGTTAAATTGTCACTCGAATCTTTTTTGGCCCGGAAACCCTCGACAATATTGATAAAATATTTTTGTATCGTTTTTGAAGAGTTGATTCATGCATGTCTAATTTGTTTATGCCATATTAACAGATGGTTTTTCTCAAAAATATAAAATAAAAATAAAAACAAATAATGGACAGCTATCACCTCTTTTACCTCTAAATTTTTTAGATTGTTATATATTCCAATCAACGTTTAAGAAACCGAGCTAAGTTTTGAAAACTAAAAGAAAAAAAATTAAAACATGTTTTTGTTTCTAGAATTTAGCTAAGAATTCAACTCTTTTACTTTAAAAAAAAATGAAAATCATTGTAGGACAATTGAGAGGAAATAGGTTCAATTTTTTTTTAAAAGAAAAAAAATACCAATCGAGGTTAAATACTTCTATGAATCACAAAACACACCTTTTGAGTTATCTACTTTGATAAATTACAAATGCACAAATCAAATCCTTTACAAACTCAAAGTTCTTCTAACCTACCAAAGTTGAGCATAGCATAATGTGTTGTAAACCCAGAGATCAAAATCGAAATCCCCACCCATATATCGTTGAACTAAAAAAAAAACAAAAAATCAGACCTAAAACTAATACAAATCCTTAACTCCCTATTTCATTGAAAACGTACAAAAAAAAAAAAGAAGATTATCATTAAAGTAAACAACAAAGAAAAAATTGAGTGCGGTATCAAAGCTCAAGGCTAGAGCATGAGATGCGACTTCAATCATCTTATCAGCCATTCTATTTCTAAATCGATTGCCTCTCTTCTCTAAAAAACAACCAAAAAGAATTTTCTTTTCTTTAAGTAAATAATTAACTATGCAGTGGAGAATAGATGAACAGAACCCGAGTTTCAACTTTTCGGTTGAGTTTTCTCGTCTTCACGTCAAATCTATTGCCATTGGGCTGCTTGTATAAAAATTGGAGATGAAGTTGAAGGGTCTTATGGTAAATTAGGATTGGTTAGCCCCATGGACTCGGCAACTTCTCTAGCAGCAAAAGTATCCGCTTGAGCCTGCAAAAAAACTCAGCACGTTTCTATGTTAAATACACACGTGTAGATCCAATATCATGCTAGCAAAAAAATTAGAATTTCTGCAAAATGCAAGAGTTGAAGCCCCACCAAAAAGAAAAAGAAAAAACCCTCGAGCACACCCTTAAAAAGATGTATGAGAAAAATAAAAACTTGTTTTGAAAAACTCTCAAATGTAGAGAACTCTCAAGTAAATAAAAAAAACAATATAGTTCTTTCTTTTATTCAAAACCATGCTTCTATCGTGCACCTCCTTTAAGCTAATAGTGAAACAACGAAAATATATTGGAAAAATTGTCCGAAATAGTTTCTTCAAGTTTTCACTTCTCAAAACCAACAATTTTTTTCAAAATTCATTAGAATAGTTTTAATCGGTCCATTTCGGGCAAGATCGGCCACCGAGATTTAGTAGTCAACTTTTGTTAACTTATCGATTGATTTCGGCCTTCTCGGTACATCTCGGTGGCCGATCTTGCCAAGAAGGCCCAAATCAATCGATAAGTTAGAAAAGGCTGATTTTTTAACTAAATCTCGATGGCCGATCTCACTCAAGATGGACCAAGAAAAACTAGTTAAACGAGATTTTAAAAAGCGTGTTAGTTTTGTAAAGTGAAAACTTGTAGAGGCTTTGCAGTGGAAAAGATAAAAAGAACTACATAACTCCCTCTCTTGGACCTTCCAAGTAATAAAAAGAACTATACCAAGTAATTCGAGGTACTTGGACCTTCCCTCTCTTGGGTTCACTCAAACCGTAATAAAACTAACCAATTGCTCATTGTCATCCTCTCACCCCCAGTCTATAACAAATTATCCTAACAATTTCTCTAACCAATTACTAATATAACTTTAATCGCTGATATTCCTAATTTTATCCTAACACGATTCCTATCACTTAGATGAAGATATACGAACAACAAGCTACATGAACTTCATATATCCAGAATTAGATTCAGATAATAGAAATGGGGTTGGGTGAAAGAGACCAAAAGCTTACCTGTAAACGGTGCAATAGATACATCATGAAAAGGTGTACAAATACCTGCAAATTACCTTTTCATGGTTAAACTCAGGACTCCGATATAAACCTTGCTCATCATTCCAGATATTTTTTTGAACAAAGAGGGGAAAAAAATCTCACCAAATAAAATAGTACTATAAGTCTTGCAATGGGATACCGCCAGAGAAATCTTGTTGCCCTGACTGCTCCAGAATCTAATAGTTTGGCTGCTTTTTGCAACTGCATGTTGCAAGTTAAAAAGTAAGATGAAGTCCAAGTGAAGGAAAGGTAAGCATTGCTACTAACAGGAGATTTACCTGTATGCTCGTCCCGACCATGTATCGGTGATGCAACGGGAGGGGCCTGAAATCGTTACTTGGTGAGGAAAGTTCGAGAATGAAAGATGCGTTAAAAGTATAGAATGGAATGACTAAAAATCACCAAAATCAGCATTCGAAATGTCAACAACAGGACCTACAATCTACAATCACCTTTTCCTTTCAGTGAGAAAGCAGGTTTTCATTCATGCATAACAGAGTCAGAGACGATTAGGTTGGGACAGTTATAGAAGTCACAAGACCAACATCTCATTAGTCTAAACTATAAAGCAGTTTCATGTGATTAAATATCATTTTATATAATCAAGAACCTGATGTCAATATTATTTCTTCAATACATTCAAATATTTAATTTCTCCTGGGCAATAAAAAGAGAGAACTATATTTCTTTGTAGGATGATAAAGTTGAAAATGACTATGTATCATCAGGGCAAGGAACATACTCGAGAGATTTCATTTCAGCATCTTCTTCCCAAGATGCAGAAGCCCGACGGGAGGCTCTACTTCTTTCTACCTCTACCTTTTCAATAACGCAGCCAAGTTATAATCTAAATATGGTTTCTTGGTTCAATGAACTATATGAATAATGAAAAATAAAGTTTATTTGTTCAAAAAATAGTATGAATAATGAATAGGGAAAGTGTAAATTATAAATCAAAATGAATAGAGCACTGAATGGCAGACCTGTGCCTCTTGAGCACGGTTTATTTCCTTCTCCAGTTGAAACTCAGCAGCAGCTTTTTCACTAGCCATGGCTTCCAATTGTGTTTGCTTGTAGTACTACCATAAACATATAATTTCATATATAAGACCTTCAAGAATTTTAAAACATTCTTTCATAGAAATAATAGTATGCATGGGCAATTAAACTCAGTACCAGTAGGTCAGTTAGTTCACGATAACGCTTCTCAAGCTCCATATGCTCCTGGTCATTTGAAACTATAATCAGTGAGTTGATGATTTGGTTAGTCAAAAGTGAACAAAAAGGAAAAAAATCATCTTCAATATTAAGTTAAGGGAACAGTTGAGACATCCAGAAATATCACGAGGGCTTTTTCAAAAAAATAATAATGATAAGAATAATAATTGAACTTTCATTCTTTAAAAAAAAACAAAAAAAAGAAAAAGAAAAAGAATAGCATAGTCACCGAAGCCCACCAAGAGAAATTGAACATAAGAGAACAAGCATGACTCAAAGACCTCTCAAGCTTATTTCTCTCAAAGGCACCACATAATAACACATAACCCGGTTGCTACAAAAACTTTCCCACTTAAGAAAGGGAGGGTGGGAAAGTAAATCCTCGTTCATCTCTTTGCAACCCCTATCAAGTATTATTAGTATCCAAGGGTTTTGATCTCAATAGAGTTGATTTATGAGCATACTACACATAAATCAAAGTAAGAAAATATGGTTCTTCCAGAGATGCTTTTTGCCAAAGCAATATGGAAAAAGCAAGGCCTAATTCTTTAACAAAAGGGAAAGGGAAGTTAAAAACAGGCAGTAGAATTAGCAAGGATGATTGTTCACACAAGATTTCAACAAGGAAATTTAATACGTGTAATAAAGTTGATTTTTTATTGATTTATATGTGGGTGCAATACAATCTCTAATATTTATCCTCTGAGTCTCTCTGAAAGTAAATTTGTTTTCGAAGTTGATTTGTCTTGAGGGCTTTGCAGCTTGTTCTCAAATGTGAATTTGTCTCAAAGGTTTTGCAACTTGTTCTCAATGTTGGTTTGTCTTGAGATTTACAGCTTGTTCTCAGAGTTAGAGTTTTTGAGTTTGGAAGTCATTTGATCTTTGAATTACTTTTGGTCTTCAAAAGGGTACTTGGTCTTAAAGAATTTGGAAAGTCTCCTGCTTTCTGAATTCTCTCTAGAATTTCCTCTGGAGCTTTTCACTTTTGCACCCCAAAATGAAGAACAACTCAATTTATAGAGTTCCTATGAGGTAAAGTAGGTTGGCTTGGTTAGCCATGTTGGCCCATTGGACTTGAGCTTTACTGATTTTGGGCTTAACCCGTATGAACTTCGGCTTCAGGCCAATATGTCATCAAATGAGCTTTCTTTTGGGCTTATTTAAATTTGGGCTCTAATTCCATATAACTCAAGATGGCACGCCGAACTCAAATGACCATGAAGACACATGATATTATCAAGATTTGCTAATTTTGTCTTCGATTTCGATTTAAAACACGTCAATTGAAATTTATCCCAAATTCAATCATTTGCAATTTTGTCATTAATTTGAGAAATGATTATTTCCATCCACTATGAAATAGAAGGAAGGTTTAAATCCTATTTTAGCCATTGAACTTTCATATTTGTTATATTTTAATCCTTAAGGGGGTGTTTGGGGTAAAGTGTGAAATAATGAAGAGTAAGGAGTTATGAAGTCTTGGGAGTTATGAACTCTTGAGATCCATAGTATAAGAAATTGATAAGATATAAAATTGATGTTTTTTAGTGGTAAGACTCACCAACTCCTTGGGCCAAACAACAAGTGGAGTTCACCACTCCTACTTCACAACTCCAACTTTCCAACTCCCTTGAGCCAAACACACTCTAAATGGTCAAATATTATGTGTGAATTCCTAAATTTTGTATATAGAACTATTTTGGTCAGCATCACTAATCTGTCAGTTTTTAAACTGACAGCTTTCTATTGAGTAATTTATTAGAAAGTAAGTAGAATGACTAAAATGTTTTTTTAGTCCAAAGTTAAAAGTACTAAAATAGAATGTTTGAAAGTTTAAAAACTAAAATAAGAATCTAAACAGAAAAGTGTTCTAGACGTGAATGTGCGGAGAGATTGTTAGGTTAACAATAACTGCTAATAATATTCTAAACAGTGGAGCATTCATAAATTAATATACCCAGGAATATTTGATCAAATAGATATGCTTAATTTCTTGATCAAACAGAAATAAATTACGGACCTGACGCGAATAATGTTCAGCATCCCTTTTCATAGCAGCCATCTCAACTCTCATTTTCTGCAATTCAGCCTGAAATTGAGAAGATAAAGAGGGCAGGGTCAATGCCATTGCACTTAATTGAATCAGCTAATTGGCCAAAATGCCGACGACACTTGCCTCCATGGAAGAAAGTTTCAGTTCAGCATCTCTCTGACCTTGTCGGGCACGCTCCACTTCTTCTTGCCAGGCTTGCATCTTGATGTTCAAAAGTGGAAAGGGGGAAATGGATGATAAGTTAGACAGTTGCAACTTAGAGAGAGAAACAATGCCACTGCTATTGCAAGAAAATAAATGCTTTTTCCCCCCCTGATAAGAGATATATGCGGTGTATAGTATAACCCCTGGTTTTGGAAGACGTCCCTATGAGCCAGAAACCTCTATCTCGAAAGAGATTATGTATGAAAAGAAAATGGAGTGGTATCTGACCCCATAACAATATAGCAATTAAGTCGTAAAAATTAAATTCCAGCCCATGATGAAGTAAAATATGCACCCAGAAATCAGCTTCAACATCAGGCGATATTTACCTGAATCAATTGGTTTGCCTCTTCAGGTGACTTCTTTTGTCCACGGCGAGCACGAGCTTCCAAATCTTGCAGTTCTTGATTTAAAGATGAACATTCAACCTAAAGGAAGAGACTTACTAATTATATGAAGATTAAATCTGTTTAACTAAGGAATGCAAATGCAAACTTGAAAATTATATTAGCATTGGAATTTACATAAAATAATCTATGTTTCTCTTACCTCAAGCAGCGCTACCTTCTGCTCAAGCTCTGTTGCTTTCGATGTCCGCTCATCTGCTACTCTCTGGATAAGGGAAAAAAAAGAAATCACAGGAAATGATACATAATACAAATTAAATTAAGGTGACACAAAGGATAGAATCATGGTGACATCTTTGAACCGATGTTCTAACAAGAATATGCAAATGATGAGAAATTAAAATTCATTATTCGGGTTCAAATATAAAAATTTGTACAAAATTTTTAATTTTTAAGTACAATTTTCCAGTTTTATCAATATATTTATATTTCTAAAAATGTTTGGGAGAGAGAGAGAGACAAAGGAGGGGGAAGATTATTAGATTGAAAGAAAAAAGATAGGTCGGTATGTTAGAGAGAAAAAGGAAAAATTATATGTAGAAAGAGAGAAATTGTAGAGAGAAAAAGAAAGGTTTAAGAGAGATTTAAATCATTATGCAACTGTGAACTATAAGTCCAATTTGACGACTTCATGCTTTACCTGGATCCTTGCAAGAGCTGATGCTGCTTCCATGGCTCTGTGTTCCAGTTCCATTTCTCTTTCCATGGAAGCCTGTAGATAACAATGATCATCTATTTGAAGACAATTGCACAAAACACACACCACAGAAACACGAAAAAGGGTCAAATAGACTTATGCATATATACCATCTTTGTAGCATTATGTGCAGAACGTTCTTCTTCTGCTCTACGCTCTGCAGAAGCTAGCTCCTCTCTTAGAGCCTATAAAACAATGGACTTTATCAGAACAGACGAGTAAAAACATTCAAATAACAGAAGGCTTTTCTTGGTTATAAAAAAAATATAGAAGCTGTTGATATAAATAAATAAATAAATATCTCACTCACTTGCATCATTCTAGTCTCAGTTAGTTCTCTATTCCTCATCATTGACTCCATATTTGCCTGGAAAAATCATGTAATAAAACAAAAGGATAAAATATGTCAGTAGTCAAATATTATAATCAATCAATATAAGGCAATAAAGATTCTCCATTGCATGAGAAACTTATAGGCATAAAGTTCATACAATAGAGTATTATAAGGACCATTGGATGACTAGATGAAAGGAAAATGAATGAATTATTAAGTCATGCTTGAAACCATCCTGGATAAGCCCAATTATAAAAGGAGAAAGCTACAAACCCGTATATTTAAAATCATAAGCTCAAATGGTAGTCACTAATTATAATGTTAAATGTCTAAGGAGTTTTTGATACCAAAAGCAATAGATTAAGGTAGTTGTTCTACAAGATTATTGAAGGTATATGTAAACTGGTATAAATACTTGTCAGTCTTATAAAAAATAATCATGCTTGCTTTTATAACCCAACTTTCCAAGGCCAAAACAATAACAATATAACAAAGAAAAAGGCATTTCTAGTTGGAGGGTATTGTTTGAGATGGTGAAGAGATGGTAATAAAGCGATTAACAGTAGAAGCAGGTTGAGAGATTAACGCAATTATGATAATAACAGGTGGTACAAAAATGTGGATTCCAATATTCTGTTGTTTCATTTCAAATGCAGGCATGAGACATGAATTATATATCTGATTGGTATATACAAGAATTGCGGTTTGAAAGAAGTGCTAACATGAAGAAGGAGAATATTAGAGAATCGATAAATACCAACTGATTTTCATAGCTGAGTAGACCAAGATTTTTAGCAAATTGCACGAGAAAATACAGGTAAGGTGAGAAGAAAAGTATTTGCGCATGAGATTGGTCCTAACCAAGTGTTCTAGGTAATTGGACCCTCCCAATCTTGAGATCACTCAAATCCCATCTCACTCACCAAAATATAATCTTTCTTCTCAATTCCTCTCCCTCTCTATTTATAAACAACAAGCATAACAAACTCCCTGACTTATTACTAATATACCCTTGGTACTCTAAACACTCTAATCCCATTCCTATCAGATTTACAATTTTCAGTCACAACTCATCATACATTACAGCAAAAACAGAATGGGCGACAAACCTGCATCGAGGCCAGACTTCCTTCTGATAAGGCAGCCTGCTTTTTAAGTGCATCCATGGAACCAATAAGAGCCCCGATTTCAGTGTTCTTTGCTGCCAAAGCTTCAGCCATACTTGACTCAACTCTTGAGACTTCACTTTTGGATTCCAACAAATCTTGCTCTAGCTGCTTTATGCGAGCGTCATATGATCTACTCAATTCTCTCTGTCAGATGACAATCTTAACATGTGAAAAGAAGGAAAATACATAACATGCCGGAGTGTACCAAGAACAGTATAAGACTCTAATTCTTGTTGACATGGTTGAGACCATTCTAGGGTCCAGGGGTAGAGAAAACCCCCTACACAAAAACATCTTCCAACAAAGACTTATAAATAATAATAATAATAATAATGAAAAATTCATCTGGATCATTTAACACCATACACGAGCACTTTCATTGAAACTAAATTTATATAAAGGAATACATCAACTGCTGGAAACTAAAAAGAGAGAATATGTCTAAAAGACGTTTCATTTAATACTAAATAAGGTATGACATGGACATGAAAAAATAAATTCAGGACCATAAGATGTCTAAGGGAGCATTTGGAGCAAGGAGGAGCGTTGTGAACTCCAAGGAGTTATGAAATTTGAAGAGCTGTGAACTCTTGGAGCCCATAATGGAAGGAGTTAGCATTTTAGTCATAGACCCACAAACTCCTTGGGCCAAGTAAGGAGTAGAGTTCACAACTCCACTCCCCTCGCTCTTACTTCAGAACATCCCCTAAGAGTTCACTTAACACCTAAGACAGATGTGACAGCTCTCACCTCTGCAATAAGAAGTTCCTCCAACTGTGCATTTTCAGACTTGAATTCTTGAAGTCGTGATGAAAGTCCAGCACAGACCTATACCTCAATAAGAAAGTGGTCAATCATCCATTGAATACTAGGCATCTGACTATTGAAGACAAAACTATTCTAAAATAACCATTCCGAGATACAGTTGTATTCTTATAAACCGAGTTCGTTAATGAGGTGTGCAGTTTAAGATTTGCAGAGTAACATGCACTTGATTGAATTTTACCATAATACAATAATGATTTATAGAACAAACATAAAATGCAAGGAATACAAAATGGTATGATATAGCAGCTAACTACAGCATGTAAGGAATACTAGTTATTTTCATAATTCTAATAATAGTAACAAGATTTCCACGCCTATGAAAAAGATGAATATATAAATCATTGTGATCATGCATATGTTTTTTTTTCCTCCCACTTTTCCAACACCTGGACTCCAAATTCTACAACTTATTTAAACATCATTAAGTATCATTTTAGAGTAAGTAATTCATTTAAGGGAGCTGAAGCTCAATTCTACATCTGGCATATTCTGATCATATACACAACGAAAAGAAGTTCACGTATGGGGCATGACATAAGAACATACCTTAACTAGCCTTGCTTCTTTCGACTGACCAGTGGCATTAGAAGTTTTAAGTAGCACTTGTGCCTGCACGCCAACTAAATGAACTTTTAACAAAACTAGCCGTAGAAAGAGATCAAAGCTGAAGAAAATAAATAAAATGATATTACTCATGGAACCACTATTATACCTCTTCAAGTTGGTCCTGCACTTTTATAGAAGCCTTGTCGGCTGTATTCTCTTGTTGCTTTTGATTGACTGGTATTTGAACCTTTTTAGAATCATCTTTTGTTTGACTTTCGCCATTATCCTGGAACTCTGTAGTTGCAGACTCAGACATGTCTCGATCTACCTTTGAGATAGTGTCTTCAGTTCCCAATTTACTGCTCTGCTCCTCATCTTGATGTTCTTTATTGATCTCCACAGCTGCTTTATTAGGTATTGACAATAAATGTTCTTCGCGAACATCCGAGGCATTCACATTATTTAATTCAGTTTTAGAAGTTGGTGCAATGACTTCAACATCATCAACGGCTGCTGAAGTATCCATGCCATCAGGAATTTGTTTTCTGGCTTCAACTACCAGGGCATCTGTTGACGGACTGTCTAGCACAGGGACGTTATTGTCATCGTCATCTGGCTTCCTTTTGTTTACTTGGGTCATAGACTTATCAGACGCAGTCCGGTCGTCTTCATTGGAAGAAACAATTCCATCCTTTGCAGATGCCAACACCACATCTGCTGTTGATGATAATGTGCTTGTTTGTTCTTCAGCAGTGTCATTTGCTATAGAAGGTTCTTTTAAGGATAGTTTCTTCTATGCCAAAAAATATTCAAATGCAGAAATAAATAAATAAATAAAGCTTAGATGTGACAATAATGTATGATGTTACTAATTGTTAAAATAACTGAGCTTAACCCACCTTTTTCTTTGTCTTTGTCCTCTTGGTTTGAGATCCTTGGCCATTAGAAGCTTCATACAACAGAAAATAAAGCAGATTCATGACCAATATCACCACAATAAAGAACAACTTATGAGATGGGAAGGTATGTCAAAACCAGGAATCCAGAAATCAATTTCAGTTTGAATATTTGCGAGGTGTTCTTTTCGTTTTTTATCACAAAATTCATCAAAACTGCGCTTTAATTTTTCCAATGCTTGAATTCGTGAAGGCAGCATAGTTATAGGTAAAGGAACATCTCAAAAGTCAAAGTGTTTTTTTCAGGAAAAAAATATTTAAAATGATATTAAACTTACAGAACACATTCAAAAACAAACATTGGTAATATTTCTAAAGAGTGATTTTTTATTTTTTTATTTTTTTGTCGGACCTTGAGGATTGACCAACCAATATAAGTTCGGTTCTCAAACATTATAATGAATCTGCAGAACATGACGCAATTATAACTGGACCATACAAGTGATGTATTCATCAAAAGGCCTATAAAATAACCTCATGCCCGGGTAGCTTAAGGCCAGATCCCAATCCAAGAATAAATTTCTGAGGACATTCAAGATGAGAAAAGAAAATTTGTCTTCGGAAGCTTCCCTAAATTCAGCGTTTAGCTGCAGCATATTAAATTTCAAGATATAGGTATCAGAGAACTCGACAATTTTAGATATAAAGTAGTTCGTTAAATTATTTATTACTTAAGTAAATCAATTAATCATATTAATTCAAGCAATTCCATTTAACAGAGTGATTTTGTTATAGTAAATAACCAAGCATACAATTATTTCTAATATGAAAATGAAATAAAAACATAAAAAGAAATGAGCTTACATCACATAAATATGACATAAACCAAGATGCATACCTGCAGTTTGAACATCAGACTGCTCTTCTGATAGCTCACTAACGACGAGCTTTGCCTTTCGATCTACGACTTCAAACAATCCTGACAAAAATAAATAACATCTAAGATATTTCTATGCAAGGGAAATCTACATACAGATGTGTAAATGGACACACCCATGGGTGTTCGTGACTTCTTTATACAACTAGGATGTTGTTGACTCAATGCTCAATTCTTGCTAGCCCACTCTCACTAATCCCCGGGGAGGCTACTCCCGGGTGGCTCCGAAAGATAAAAGGAGGTATATAAGACCATTACAACAAAAGGTAGAGTACAATAAGAAAAACATGGATATACTCTCCAAGTGATAATAATATGCAAATTCCGTTTTTCTCAAAAAACATGGATATAATCTCCAAGTGATCACCGTAAGGTTGCACAAATAGAAGATGTTAAGAGCAACTTCTGTTTTTCTCAAAAAAAAACATGGATATAATCTCTGAGTGATAATAATATGCAAATTTCTTTTCACCATAAAAACTATATATAGATATGTGCAACAATAAAAGTAATGTAAAGAAAAATAAAGTCTCAATGACGTTTAGAAATTAAGGTAATGGCCAACATCCGAATGTAACAATCAAATGCTCATTCAAAGTTCAAACCTCACACCTCAACTTACATTTACAAAGCAAGAAAGAAGGTCAAGAAGCAGCGAGAAGAAAAAAAAAATACATAAGTCTGTTAAACTATAAAGGTTATTATAATCATAAATTCAAGCATCTTGATCGAAAGAAAATCATAAACTCACGCAATAATCACCTAAACTTCTGTAATAGTTGCAATTAAACTCCTTCATTGTAACTTTATTAATTATAATCTAAAAATTGCGTAAATCACCCTATATTATAATAATTGTTACCTTTAAACTATCATGTTGTGACTCTAAAGCCTAACCACTAACAAAGCTATATGGTAAAGCCTAATTATAGTGATTTCATAACTTTAGAGGGAAATGGTTCAAATCGATAGCTTGCGGGAGAAATGGGTGGTTTTCAAAATTATAAACAATAAAAACAATGCAGACGTTCTAATTGATATGAAACTTAAAGTTACAACCACAGTGGCCTTCTGAAACTAGAATCCTCATACCCGAGTTTCTACTATTATATCACCAATGAACCCGAAAGCTTAAGCTGTAAATTTAATTATTTCAACACTTTAACATCTACCGGTATTAATATACTCGAGATAAAGAAAAGTTCCATTAGATACTCATTAATTCGTGATATCTTCATTAGATACTCATAACTAACCTTGAGAACAAGAACCTCACATAATTCCATCAGAACGAAAATAAACAAAAACCTAAATTCATCAGTTTGGGCCCAAGTTTAAATGAATAACCAGGAAAAAATCCAGCAGCCGACAAAATGTACTCTCCAGAACTTTTCAATTACAACACTGATTCAAAATTCAACTCAGAATGTGAACATACTTCAATCATAAGTCGATAACATTTTCACTCCGACAATAATTCTTACACAGTAACACATCAAACTCGAATTCATGGAATTTCAGAATCTATGAAAAAAAGTAAAAGCTATAATTCAAAACGAATCCAAAATTGATTAAAAACTGATTCAGATCAGAACGAAAATACGAGGACATATACGCAATAGAAACCGAAGAACGTCGAACCTTCGGCAGCTTTGAACCAAGACGCCATTAGAAAGCCGAAACTCGGATCGGAAACAATGCCGAGCTCAACCAAGCTGTAGCCTGGGATTGCGACGGACGATTGCGAGGAAACGAGAATTTCCGACGAAGGCAGTCGTTAGTTAAGGAGTCTGATCGACGAGTGAAATTGAAGGAAAAGCGGCAGCAATGATCAGGTGCTGTGAGGAGTTTGGCGCCGATTGTGTTCAACCAACGTATAGGTTCCACGTCACCAATCAAAATTTTTTTTTTTTTTGGATTTTAAGAAAGTTGTATATAAATTAAATATGTTTTTCCACAAATTCCATTTTTGGTTTCATAAGTTTAAGGATATTGTTTCATTAAAAAAAATAATAATAAATAATGAGGATAGTTATAAGTGATTTTAGATTAAACAGCATAATTGACCTCTAACGAAAAGCAAAAACAACAAAGTCAAGAAAATAATGTGATTTAGGCTGAATAAGCAACTGATGACCAAATTGGACTTAGAAGGCAGCTGGTTTGGACCTGGCCGATCCTCATAAAATGTCTAATGGTAGGGATGGCAAAATTTTCCTACAGGTCTCCGACCCCAGGGCGAGGAATCCCCAGTTTGATCGGGTATAAGGGTCAAACCGAAGATTTAAATCGGGTCCGTGATTGAGGATGGGACAGGGATGAAAGGATCGAATCCCGTGCGGAAGCATACTAATGTTGGTGCCATTGATTTCAGTTTAAGATTTCTAGGAAAAAAAAAAGATGAACAATTCAAGCATGCTTAAAATTTAAAGACACATAGAGAAGAGAAAACTTACCCTTGGAGGCTGTTTCCAAATTAGTTTCTTCTCTACAAATTGTCTCCCACATACAGTAACTCAATAGCACGAATACTGCAACCCAGTAACAATATAGAGAACATCACCACTTTGGCTACCTTGCTATTCGCTAGCAAGAATCAGGATTGTGGGATCTTATGCCTTTTGAACAAGGAATGGGAATTACCAATTTTTCAGAGAGAGAATCTCCTTTTTTAAAACGAGAATGTCAAATGTCACGTACTCCTTTTTTAGTCTGATCAACTATCATTTTAAGAGAGAAGGAAGGGGTGGGTATTGGGTTGTATGTTCTAAAACTCGCAGTTTGTAATTTTAAATATATTCTATTTACAATAAAGATGTTATTGTTAGTTATTCAAGAAAATTATTGTTGAATATGTAAATTGAACTTGTATAGACTAAATCCAATAAACTAAAGATCCATGGTTCTTACATGAGTACTCAGACTTTATGTAGAGACATAAAATGGATCAAGTTCAGGTAAATAGCCAAAATTGTCTATAGTATACGAATAAGGTTGGGTACCTTGGTAACACTATTGGATGCGACCCACTTAGTAGATGTTACAATCGTTGTAAAGTGCTACAAACGAAATGATCTTAATTCATTCATGTGGAGATATGCGAGTGGGACATCCTATGCAAAGAGTTTGTATAAGATCTGACTAAGAAATAAGTCGCTCTTACTTTATAATGTTGTTTACTGTTTAAGATTGTTAATTTCAAAGTGATGACCTAGATAACTTGACCTTAATCCTGAGCTAACTATGAACTCCTGTTTATTCGGATTATCCTTAAATTTGCATGGGTGGGGGTTGACTCAACAATGCTGGTTCAATAAGCCTCCCATTTTAGGGGTAAGACCGGGTAGATAGTTGGGGACATAGGATGCGAGATGGAATTCGCTCCTACCCGTAGGATAGTAGAGAGTTCGTTCCTTTAAGTGCTAACTCCGGGTCTTGAACAAGGGGCCTCAACCTCTCATTGGCCAGAGAGGGGCTCGGTTTTGTGATTGGATTACAAACTAGTTGTTCATTAGAGGATCCGTGGGACTTAAGGAACAAGATGTAATCTTGGGGGTAAAATAGTCATTGTCAGCCGTTATTACGAACAACCTATGAAGGGTTAACTTACTAATTATGGTTATATTGAGTGGACACAATATATCTAGGAGTGCAATTATTGGGCTTTGGTGGAGTGACTCGTCAATTAACGAATGTTGATTAGTTCGGTTTAAAGAGTTCAGCCAATTAATCTCGGATTGTTGGAGCCCATGTTCTGTAGGTTCATTAAGTCCCCTTACTAGCTCACAAACGGATTAAACCTTAAAATAGAGTAATGAGTTCTAATTTGAAACGTTCAAATTAAAATTAAGGGAATTAGTAATTATATACGATATAATTACACATTTAATTATCAAATCAAACAAAATTGGAGAATTAGATAATATTTAAATTGATAGGATGTAGAAACATGCAATAGAAGCAATTAGAATCAATAAACACTCTAATTACATTTAATTTGAGCTCTAAAAGCATGCAAAACCAATTTTCATAGAATAGGGTTTTAAGAACATATACTTTTAAAGAATTCCTCCCAATTCGAGCTGCTCCTCACAAATTCTCAACTCCAAATCTTCAGTAAACCACGAAGAGATCTTCTCTATTAATCTCAGCCTTGAATTTGAGTGGTGGAATTCAAGATTGAAGTGAATTTGTGAAGGGAATATAATGGGGTTTTAAGTGAAGAACATTTTTCTCTATAGAAAACTCATTTTTTCCCGCAACTCTCTTCCTCTTCATCAATAATTTTCTAGAGTTTTATGTATCATCTTCATGCAAGCACTGGGGCATTGGTCAATGCCACTTCAATTTTTGACTTGTAAGTTGTGGCTAGGTGTTAAATTAAGAATTAATCCACCAAATTGTGGATAATTCCACTAACTCAAATAAATTGAATTAATTTTTAATTTTTAATTTTAATTTTAATTAATTCAAAATTAATTTAATTCAAAAAAAGAATCAATTTCTCAAATTGAATAAAAATTGAAAATTAATTTGGTTTTAATTATTCAAACAAAGTTAATTAATTAAATAATTATTTAAATTGATATTAAATTAACCAAACACCTAATTTATACATGAATTCTAATCAAGTAATTAATATATAAATCATTATTTAAATATTATAAACTCTCCATGATAAGTTAAATGTTTAATTATATTGAATATAATTATTCAAACCCTAATTAGAATTTGAACACTTCAAATTGAAAAACCCTAAATTCAGTTTGAACACTTCAAATTGAAATCATTTCAAATTCATTTAATTTACTAATCCAAAGTGTCCATATTTTACGAGCTAATAGAGGGACCTTATGGACCTACAGATCATGAGCTCCAACGATTTTAGATTAATTGGCTAAAACTCTTTAGACCGAATTAATTAATATTTTTTAACTACCGAGTTACACTACTATAGCTCGAAAGTTGCACTCTCCTCACTGTAGATATATTTGTGTCCACTCGATTTAACCATAATCAGTAAATCAACCCTTCACAGGTTGTTCGTAATCACGGCTGGGTCAAAAAGTTGTTCTTACCTCTGAAATTACATCTTGCTCCTCAAGTTCCACTAATCCTCTAATGAACAATTAGTTTGTGATCCATTCACTAAACTGGATCCCTTTCGGGCCAATGAGAGGGTGAGCCCCTTGTTCAAGACCTGTATTTAGCGCTTAAAAGAATCCAGAAGTTGTGAACTCTGTATGATCTTGGATTGAGGAAAGCAGGAGGTATACGATTGAGTAAGTGGGAGATAAAGACTGTCTATTGTATAAACGATGTATTCGATCGTTTAGAAAACGGAAGTCTATCGTATAGACTTTGCTACTCGATCATGTAGCAACGATCAACGAGTAACTATCGTATAGTCAACTTTTAGCTCGATCATGTATGCTCTCAACATTATCGCTTAGTAAAAACACTCTTTACTTGATAGCCTTTTTCGTGAGATTTTTCGAATGAGTCATCTTACTAATTTTGGAAAATAATTTTTCTTTTATCTCAAAGCTACCATAAAACTTCCAATAACCTCTCACTCAATTCGGTTATTAGAGAAAAAAATTAATTATCATGTAATTAATATATTATAAATAAATATGATAACCAACTTATCATATTATATTTATAACCTATAGTTTTAATATTTCATCATATGAAACATATAAACCATAGTTCTTTTTCTATTTTATGATATTTAATATAAATCATATTTATATTAATTCCTCCAAATAATGTATCTAATACATCATATCAATTATATCACATATAATTGAATTTCCTCTTGTTAATTTGAACACTTCACACTAACCCAAAATCTGATTCTCAACTTGAACCCATTGAGCTACCAAGTGGACCTCATGGACTTATAGATTAAAGCTCCAACAGTACGTAAATAACTGATTAAACTCTTTAGTCACGAGATTTACCATCCATTAACTGTTGGTCACTCCACTAAAAACCGACAGCTGCACTCTTCATACTACAGATATATTTTTGTGTCCATATGACCAATCAAGAGTGCGATAACCCTTCACAAATCACTCGTAAGTACAGCTGGGCTAATTTACCATTTTGCCCATGTAGTTACTGTTGGGGTCGATGCCCTAAAGTCTCATGTCCTATAGTTTGTAAACAGTTTGTACGAATGCTTGTGATGTATAATATATGATACTTACTTCACTTCTTGATTTTGCTCATCTGAATTTTTTATTTTCTTTACCACAAACTTATAAACTAAAATCCTTGGTTGTCTTTATGTAACTTAAGCATGTATGTGATGACATACGAGTGGATCATCTCTTAAGTGATAACCAAAATGGTCTGTAGTATATGGATATAGGAGGGAAACCTTATCCTGGTAACGCTATGGATGCGACCCGCTTTGTGGAATAGTTACAAGTATTGTGACTTGTCACAGATAGTTTGATCCTGATCATTCATGTAGGGGACATGCGAACGGGGGCGTCCTATACAAAGAGTTTGTATAAGATCTGACCACGAAGTGTTAACGTCTCTTTATAAATAACACCGTTCATGACAGAGACTCCACACTTCACTAGGATGACCATAGGTAACACGACCTCAATCCTGAGTGAGTTAAGAACTCCTACCATTGAGGGCGGTCCTTTGATTTGCATGGGTGCGAGTGGCCAGGCTGTCGACTCAAACCTACCACTTTGCAGATTCATCTAAATTGGGAGATGGGAACTCAGCTACACAAGATGGAATTAACTCCTTCTCCGAAGCAGGGGTAAGTAGATAGATAGCTCCCTTAAGAGCTGATTCCAGGGCTTGAACAATGTGGCGCCACACACCTTCTCATGGACCGAGAGGTGTTCACACATAGTTGGACTATGATGTATTGTTCATTAAAGAGATCAGTGGTACTTAAGGAGTTACTACAGGGGAAAAATGGTAAATTAGTCCAACTATACTTACGAGCATCTGTGAAGGGTTATTGTACTCATGATTGGTTATATCCGATGGACACAGAAATATATATGTGATAAGAAGAGTTCAGCTATCGGTCTTTAGTGGAATGCCTGGCAGTTAACGGATGGTAGCTCCCGTGGCTAAAGAGTTTAGTCAGCTATTCACGTACCGTTGGAGCTTCGAGTCATAGGTCTATAAGATCCCTTTGGTAGCTTGGATAAAAGTTGAGAATCAGTTTTTGGATCAGTTTGAAATGTTCAAATTGATAAAAGGGAGTTTGATTATATATGATATAATTGAACTAGTTAATTTTCTTAAATGATTGCTTACCTTTACTAGACGATTGCTTAGCGCCTGAACATAACTAAATGATCGCTTGGCAATTACTACACGATCATGTACCCTAACCTAGACGATCAAGCACCCGACTATACAATAGTCTTCCCTTTCTCCCACTTACTTATTCGTAGTACACGATAACCTTTCCTCCTTCTCTCTACCAATTCCATCAAAGCCCACCCTTTGGATTCTCACTCCTAAAATACTGAGAGCTTCGAGTGATGGTGTTGTCCATGTTGCCTTGTGTTCGTACGTTGTTGTTTGTATAGAGACCGTGGTGTTGCTAGGAAATTGCTTACTGGACGAGAAAGATCGAGAGGAGTTCGTTCACGGAGAGACCAAGTGTTTTGAAATTGCTTACTGGTACGTTCTCCTGGTCTTTTGGTTTTACCTTTCAAAGCATGTCAGTAATTAAGCGTTAGCAATGCATATTTGTATGTTTGAATGTATATGTGTAAATTTTGTCACAATAAATTAGAAAGATCTACTTCCACTCATAGGTACTCTTCTATAAGAGTTCCTTCAGTTTACATTTAACTCCTTAAGTACCATTGATTCCTCTAATGAACAATAAGTCATAGTCCTACCATGACTGAGTCCTCTCTTCCAAAGAAAGGGTATGGCCACTATGATCAAGACTCGGAATCAGCCCTTAAGGGAGTAATTTATCTACTTACCCTTGCTTTGAGGAAGGAATGAATTCCATCTTGTGTAGCTGAGTTCCCAGCTCCCAAATCAGACGAATCCCAAAAAAGGTAGACCTGTTGAGTTGACAATCTAGCCACTCTCACCTATACTAATCAAAGGACCACCCTCATAGGCAGGAGTTCCCAACTCAATCAGGATTAAGGTCATGTCACCTATGGTCATTTTAGTGAAATGTAAGTCTCAATTATCAACCACGTTATATAAAGAGACTAATCATCTCGTGGTCCGATCTTATACAAACTCTTTGTATAGGACACCCCCATGTCTCCACATGAATGGTCAGGATCAGACCATTTGTAGCACTTTACAACACTTGTAACATCTACAAAGCGGGTCGTATCCGTAGTGTCACTAGGATAAGGTATCCCTCCTTTATCCTTATACTACAGACCATTTAAGTTATTACTTAAGGCATGATTCACTTGTATGTCTCACATACATGCTTAAGTTACATGAAATAACTACAGATCTTAGTTTATTGGATATGAGTAAATGCAAATAAAATAACATTTATTTTATTAATAACAATGTGTAAAAAATGTTTATAAACTACGAGACCACTGGGAGAATTAGGACACCAATCTCAACACTATCTACCTGATCTTACCCTTGAAATGAGAGGCTTATTGAACCAACATTGTTGAGCCAACCCTCACCTATACAAATATAAGAATAATTCCGAATAAACAGGAGTTCATAGTTAGCTCAGGATTAAGATTGAGTTACCTAGGTCATCTATGCAAAAGGATCGGGTTTGTTCTTGCGTCCAAGAAAAGAATGTTGTACGATTCGATTTAAGTCGTGGAAAAAGTCAAGTTCGTAGTGACATATCCAAGAGGAGCTTGGGAAGTGGATCTAGGTAGGGTTATGCTGAACTACTATAAAAAAATTCAGTTTTAATTTTTCTATCCCTCTCCTACTTTAGTTTTACAATTAGTGTGTTATTATAGTTTATTACATAAAATTAATTGCAATATTTATTTTTGAACTTAATTGCTCGTATTTGTATATTTTGATTGGTAGTTCTCAAATTTCTACATTCTCATCAATCTTGTTATTAGAATCAAATTGGATGCTTTAAAATAGTATCATTAACTTCTTGATTATTTTGAGTTGAATTTATTTGCATGAATTTATTATGTAAATTACTTGTTAACAAAAACATTTGTTAATTTATTTAATTGGGCTCACATTAGGGAAAAATTAAAATTAGTTTTAAATTAACCTTATTCACCTCATTCTAGGGTTGCTATACTGATCCTACAATTAATATCAGAGTCGATTGCTCTCTTATTAGTGATAAAAAAATTTCATAAATCATTTTAGATTAATATCCATTGTTTGAGTTTCTTACTCTTACAATAGGTGTAAAAGAGAAAGGAGCTTTTCTATATAAACTATTTTTTAATATTATTTTGATATATAAAGTATCTTATTAATATTTTGAAAAATTATTTGAGAGCTTAATTGATAGAGCTATAGAAACTTTAGATCATTGTGGTAGTCATTCTTTGATGGTAGTAGAAATTATAATGCTTGGAGAAATAGGATGAAAACTTTTATGTTTGCTATGGATTTTAACATTTTGTATATTTGTGAGCATGATTTATCTAAATTGCAATTGAATAATGAGTTACTTACTTTTAATGTTAAAGTCATAAATATCATATATTGTGCATTAGATAGACAAATATGTGACAAAAATTTACATTTTGGCTATGATTTGATATTTAGAATTTTCTTGATAATATGTATAGTATAGAAAATTCTCCTTGTAGTACTAATGAGTTATTTGATGTGAAGGAGAATTATAACTCTCAAAATCAAGGAAAAATCCATAGAATAGAGAAAGGTAAGTGTGAAAGATTCTCATTGTGCTTAATGGCTCAATCAGAGAACGTTTCCAGAGATGAAAGTGATAAGAATGAGTTGAATCATATATCTCTTTCTTATGATGAGTTAACCTACTCTTGTGCATCCACGATTTATCCATGATTGTAAATCTAGTAAGAAAAGATGATAAACAATTATCAACTTAAAAAAAAAAAAAACAAGTTATGGAAAACAAACAAGTTCCCAATACATACAACTTGTCATTTCTAGCTCTACAACATCCCAACCTCAAGAAAGTAAGACAAATCAGAGAACAAAGACAAACACATCTAAAAAATTTGAACCCGAGGTGTAATCGAACTTCAAAAAATTGAACCCAAGGTATGCACGTCCTCTAATGTGCTAAACATATATTAATTCCAATAACTAAAAACTGAACCTAAGTTTGGCAAAGCATTACTTAGTTCATAAAGCCCTAACAAATATTAGACACATTGATATATCTAACTTTGGCAAACATTTAATTAAAAAAAAGTGGCAAGTTCTCTAAAATTAAAATCCTAACTTTGGCAAAAATTCCAACTATGCAAATTCTCTAAAATTCAATCTCATTCAAGAAAAATATGAAACAAGAGTTTATTATGAGATTCAAGAATATACATTAGAGATTAAACCCTAACTTTAAAAATTCAAGCCTCAAACCAAAAAAATCAAGCCCTAACTTTGAAAGTTCATGCCTCAAACTAAGAAAATCAAGCCCTAACTTTGAAAGTTCATGCCTCAAACCAAGAAAATCAAGAATTAAACCTAATTTAAACAAGATTAAGCCTAATCTAAACAACAAAATCAAGATTAAGCCTAATCAAACCAAGTAAACAAGACTTAGACCCAATTTAAGCAAGAAAATCAAGATTAAGCCCTAACTTTGAAAGTTCATGCCTCAAATCTACTTACCTCAATGAAGAATATCTTCAAGATTAATGGAATAACAAAGACGCATCAAAGGGAAGTGAAAAACCAAGAAGATTTCAAGTGTATTGCACAAAAAAATCAATTGCATAGACTGCAAATCGATTGCTGGAATTTCTTTTAATTCTATCTGATATCGTCGCGACGCTACTAAAAGACTATTGCAACACTGTTCAAGAGGCACGCAATTTTTCCGTCAAAACTCATAGCGGTGTAACGCTATTTAGAGCGTTGCAAAGCCGTGTGTGTGAGGCACGCGCTTTTCATTTTTTCGTCAAAATACGAAGCGTTGCAATGCTAAAAATAGTGTTGCAATGCTACCTTGTATATTTTATAATTCTTGACGTTTGTAAGACGTCAATAATCCATTAATGGAACTTGACATTTTTAAAATGCCAAATATTGTATTTTCTAGGGAAAATGCACAATCCCCACTTTTTAAAATCAATTATTGACTTTTTTTTTCCCTATAAAATCACCTATTTCTTGACATTTTTCATAAAAATGTCAAGTATTTAAAATTACAAACGTCAAGAAAGGTGGTTTTTCTTGTAGTGCAAAGCATGGAAAAGTTAAACATAGTCATGAGATTCAAAATTTGTGCATGAACATTCTCGTGCTAGATCAAGATGTGCTCATAATGTGAATTTTGTGAATGGACATGAAAAGACTAGAAATGTATTCGAAAAATCAAAATTTATACCTAAACATTTCCATGCCAAAACTAATTGCAAGAATAGTGCTAAATTTGTGCCTAATCATAGAAATGTTAAAGATATGCATGTGAAAACAAAGTTTGTATCTACATGTCATTTTTGTGGAGTTAAAGGTCATATTAGACCAAATTGTTTTCAATTGAAAAATGATCCATGAAAAATTTTATTTGAGAAAAATATTATGAAAAATCAATTAGTTAAAAAAAATATTGCCTAATGTTGTATGTTATTCTTGTGGAAAAAATGGTCATAAATATCATACTTCTTATTTGTCAAAAATTAATGCTGTAATTTTAGAACTAATTTGAAATTGGTCCAAAAGATCTTTGCTTACTAACAATGAAGGACCTAAGATATGGGTACCAAAATGTTTTGGTTGAGCTTTACTTGTAGGTTGATTCAATAAGCAATGGTTATTTGGACTTCAAATGAGGCATTAATTCAAATTGGAGCAACTAGTATAGTTTGCTTGAATCCAACAAAAAAAAAATGCACATTCGGTAACTCTTAGTTTTTTTTTTTTTTTTTTGAATTATTGAGATAATTTTGCTTTTGATATCTTTATGGAAATTATATCTCTTGAGTGGTTTTGGAAAGTTTAAATTTGCTTTCTTGAATTATATTCTATATAGAATTCAATGCCCATGAGAAACAATTGAATATCTATCTATTTGGCATTTCCCTATATTACTTATTATTTGGTTTTTGGGTCAATTAGATGTTTGCTCTATCCTTGTGTTTTTTCATAGAAAGTTTTGAGCAAAAGGATATTGAGTTCGGAATATACTGTTTATCTTTGTTGAGAAATTGATATTTGAGCATGTTGTTTTGAAGAGTTGTTAAATGCTTTTATATAGGGGGTATTTATAAAATTGGCACTTTCTTGAATTCCCAATAGCATTTTGTTCAAGATTGGTAAAATTTCATTTTAGTTGATATCATGCTTTATATTGATTGGCTAATATGATTTGCTAAGGTATCAATATTTACTTTTCAACCATTAGTGTTTATTTTATAATATTTGATATTATGTATCTCCATTGATTGATTTTTACTTAAATGATTTTATCTCCTTGGTTCTTATTCATTCTTATTAAAAGGAAAATACTTGATTTTAGGGGGAGTTATACATATCTTTATCTTTTTATATTGAATTTCTTGTTTGAATGAAATTAATTTCTTTATTCATATATTGTTGTGTATCCCTCTTATGCATATTATTGTTTATCCCTTATAAGGGGAGTAATTGTATTTCAAATAAATTTATATTTTGAAAATTTATTTGATATTTCTACCCTCAAGTTGAATTCTATGCTAAATATATTTTCGTCCCTTATTAAGGGGAAGTGCTTAATTGATTTTAAAAGGGGAGAGACATTTGTAAAATTGATCAAAATAGAATTAGCTTGAGTTTTGTTGATTCTTTGTGATGCCTCTAGAATTTACAATGTTATTGCTTGTTATATTTCTTTTACAAGACATGTAGATTGGAGAAGAAATGAAAATTATGTGTTCAGGTTTTACAGAGAACTTTCATGTTATTGTTTATTTTTCTTAATTATCCGTTTTTTATTTATTCCAAAAGGGGGAGAGGTAATGAAAAAAATGAAAGCATGTTGTTATTGAATATATTCTTTGTGTTCAAGTGAATTGAAATTATATGTGTGTTAATTATGCATCAAGAACATATTCCATATCACACACCTATTTGGATTTTATTTCTCTTGACTTGTTTGTCATCACAAAAAAGGGAAGATTGTTGGTTTTTTGGCCTTTAACCTCAAATTAATTAATTAATATTTTGATGATAACAAACATGCTTTTATTTATTAACAATTTGAGTGTTTTGAAGCATCTATTGCGTAGAGCTCATAACAACAATTCCAACACAATTTGAAATGTCCAAATTGGAGCTCAAACGAAGAAGATATAGGTGAAACAAGTTTAACAGAAAATTTCCGAGCTGATGACGTGGCATATTTTTTGGCATCAAAATGGACCAATTGAAAATATACCACTTGAAGCATGGGAGGAATGATACATGGTGGACCTTTGATTTTTGGATTGATTTTAAAAAGAAAATGAATTTAATATTATTTTATATTTGTGTCTAACTTCTAGTTCTGAACATATGGTGGGCTTTTGCTTTTTGGTGAGTCTTAAAAGAAATGATTTTAAAAGATATATAATAATATTATTATTATTTTATGTCTAACAGCTAGTTGAGTTTAAAATCTCCACTACTAATTTTTCTTTTTCAAGATCTAATAGCCTAAATTAAATATTGTTCTCAATAATTTTCCTAACTATTTTAACTCATCTTCTTTTCCAAATCATGACAACAACTTTTTTTTAATCCTCCATAACTCACTAAGTCACCGTTTGTCACACCTCGTCCCAGACTACTCTTTGAGCCTAGGAGAGGACATCACTGCAGCAGTTATCAACCATTTTGTTGACACTTACTGCCTAATAATTCTAGCAGAAATAACACTGATACCAAGATGCAACTCATACACAGTGGATGCCTCTTAGGTCAAATACATTAAGTTTAAACACACAACATATTTAGAGAGATTACATTACTAGTTTCACAAGTCTCGATGCCCAAAACCTTAGTCCCTATATGAACGACTGTAACATGTGTACAATATTTACAGTAACCACCTAACAGACGGGTTACAATATCTTTGTCCTTTAGTGGCAGAGCAGATGTAGAGCTACCTCCTGAGGATTTGACCACTACTTGGGGGAAAGGAAAACATTTGAAAATGGGGTGAGCTTGCTAGCCCAGTGAGTGACTTAAGAAAGAAAATTGATTCTGATACAAAAGTCTCAATAAAGAGATTAAACTGAAATATAAATTTCTACAGTAACCTTGTACTGCAGTATAAATATTTTCCAAGCATAAAGCATATAAAGTTGTTTTTATCAGAAAACATTAAAACTATTCCTTAGTTGAGAATAACCCTGTTGTGGTTAAATCCCAACATCAACTACTAGTCAAGAGAGAACCCTTTTGCTCAATCTCTGACTTTAACTACCTACGTGCACGTATCCATACTAAGTACCGTCATACCTTAGGTACTTTTGCTCAGATACTGATGACATGCAGAAATGCATGTCATCTTAGGCCTTTTACTTAGAATTATGAAGATTATTAAGCAGAATATGCGGCAATTGTGCTATGAATTCATGAGAAAGTGAGCATGTGTCGATCAGCATGATGAATCTCGACTAACTCGTTATTATGAATTATTATGCGTTCAATGTTCTATTTTTGTAGCTAATACATGAAGTGGACGCAAAAGCAGAAATCGGACGCAAACGCAGAAATCGGACCACCGCATAGACGACCGCATGCAGAGAAACTCTCCATCGCAAAGACGAACGCGTCAATCAACGTATGGATGTTGTGGTAATCAGCCGTATGTGTTCATCGCATGGGAGTTGCGCTTGTTAAGCGATTGCGGTCATCGTGTAGAGTTGCGGTATTAAGCGAATGCGGTCATTGAATGATTGCGGCTACGGATAACGCATGATAATGGGATCAACACAAGGTTAGTGGAATGAACGCATCAACAAATCTACCTCGAGAATATCATAAGCTGATGCTGATATTTCATCTACCACACCGTTAGCGACAGAGGTTTAGAAAAGGACTAACGAGCCGAATGTCAGACTCAGAGAAGTCCATTAATGCTGTCGGCGATCCAAGCTCTATAAATAGAAGCCGATGAGCAAAAACTCAAGTTATCCAAGGTTTTCGCCTAAGGTTCGCCTAGGGCGGATCCTTGTGATCCAGAAAAAATGCGTGAGAAGACGCTTGAGAGTTCTTCACCTCCTTCATCCATTCCGAGTGACGACCGGAGCCTTCGATCGGAGCTAGATCTCGAAAGAGTCAGCTCCATCACCCATCCATGGCACCACCGACAGTCTTGATGCACATCCGCTGGAAGCAAGTCTTTGCTTCCAGCCAGTCATTTCATTTTCCTTTCTTTTCTTATGTTGTATTGTATGACATTTTGTGATTAAGGAATTAATACAATTTGTTTTCAATGCATTTCTCTGTTTCCTTCGACTCCATCTCCATCTTCTTTGCTTAGCATCTTTACTTTCATTGCAACACTTAGTGAGATTGATTGGGTATTGCATACTTAGTCATATGGATTAGGGATATGAAGCATGTAGCAACCTATCGAGAGGTGTGCGTTGCGTGAGTATGTAAGTAACCTTAGTTACTCAGTGTGAAACTGTTGCAATGCCTGTCTATAGATTAACGCATTGCTTATCTATGAGTGAAGTCAACAACAACCAACTGCCCGAGAGGGTTAGTGTTTGGTCGCATTAAGCAATGTATGCATTGTTCATTAGAGATGGGAATAATCTTAGGTCAGCCAAGTTCATACGGTTACCTTGTCCTATGAGCGCATCATTCATCATTTAGGCATACTTGAGAGAGTAGTCTAAAACCCAAATCTAAGACTCAAGAGAGCGGATTGAAATGCATAGACAAGAATGGGGAACTTAGAAATAAGCTCCGTTTACTATCACACAGCGTATGCACCCTACAGATAGGAAATTGCATGCGTCCAGGAAGTAGAATAAGGTGTTATGCGGCAACCATGTTCATGTGGTGAGAGCAAGTGAGCGGGTTATGGAGGTCTAGGCAGGCATAGGCTTCTCGGCAATATCGCAGATACACCGCATACGTCCTAGAGTTAGGTTCACGTGTGTGTAGCATGATTGCATGGCTTGCATCGACTAAGGTTGCCCTTACAGTCACTCTTAAGTATTGTAATGAAAACATCTCCACATTTTATCTATTTTTCCATTCATTTATTTCATGTCAAGAGTTGTCGTGTCTTTACCTCTCATGCATATTCTTAAAGTGTTGACTGTTAGTTAGGAGTAAGAGTAGGATTAACTTAGCAACCCCTCCATCATTCTTTTATTTAAACCACCGCATGCACATCACCGCATTCATTTTGCTACAAGTCCCCGAGTTTAACCTCGAATCACCCAAGAAACTTACGTTCACGTTATACTTGGCGTGAACGCAAGAAAACTTGTGACAAGACGCATGGTCATCGTATACATTCATTAACGTATTATCATTTCAACGCATGACTATCAATGTATATCTTAAGAACATGCATCACATATTGCGTCCACGGGATTTTAGTTGTGGAATAATTTGACTTCGAATTTCCCATCACCAAGTTTTTGGCGCCGTTGGCCGGGGACTTGGTAGCTAATTGTTTGTTAAGTTTTGTGTCTCTGCAAGCAAACTTTTTATCTTGGGAGTATTGCAATTTGTGCGACCAGATTGCAAACAATATTGAAGTGTAGGCACTGCACTGAAAGCCAGTATTGACCCCACGGTAGAAGGGCAATCAGTCGCAAAAGAGCTGAAGGTAATTCTAAGTGCATAGTGGCCAACATGAGCTTAACAATTGCCGAAAGTTCCAATGGTCAAGGAACCTTGACCCAAGCAGTTGAGAGCAATCTCCTGCATGGAAGACTCCTTGCGGTGACAACTCCTATTTTTCCAGGGACGTCTTCTACTCTATCTTTACTTTTCTTTCTTAGTTAGGCTATTTTTATTTTCATTGTTATTTTGGATATATGGCTGCTTCCTTGGTTGTGGTACGTTTGCTCTTGCGGGTGCAACAATAAGTCTCCTCGGTTTGTAGTTGAACGGAAGAATTCCTTTCACTCTTCAACGCATGGCTTCAGTCGCGTGAATTCCAACGCATGAGCGCATGTGTTGTTCCGTCTAAGGTCTTTTCCTGTTATCTTGTATGCCTTATCCTTTTGAAATTCTTTCTTTCCCGATTGCGTTGTTTAGCGATGTTTCTATGATGGTACGTATAATTCACCGCATCTTCTATTTAATCAACGCAAGGCATTCTTTACTTTTATTAGCTTTTTCAAATTTTGAAAGTCTTAAGTTTTATTTTCTACAAACTTTTGTTCAAACATTTATTACCGCATTTTTGTAATTTAATTTTTAGCTTTGCGGTGAGAACGCTGCTAACCACTAAGTTTGGGGGTGGCAACGGTCTCGGAGAATTGCGTTCATTATATTGCGATCATTAAAAAAAAGCGAGTTTTTGAGAATAATAACTCCACTATTAACGCAATGGGGAAACCCATGTTGATAAGAGTTAAGCTGTGAAAGGCACTTACTCGAAGTTAGATGTCCACATGTCACACGTGGGGGCAAGCCAAAACGAAGGCAAGTCACCAGGATCAGCGCATTAGCACAACTCCTCTGTCCGGCGCAAGCCAAATCAAAAGAGACAAGAGTTGGGTTGAATATGGAACACAACCGAAGTTGGATGCCTGCATGACACACGTGGGAGTAAGCCAAAACGAAGGGCGTAACCTGCTTCAACGCCACATTTGAACAAGTCATCACAAATTTTTGAACTGTTTTGAACGAACGCATTCTCAAAAGCTAAACACAAAATTGCGGTGAATGAATAAAAAGTTTTTTAGCATAGGCTTGCCGAATTTAAACTTAGAAAAGATTTTTTTGAAGAAGCAGCCAAAGTGGAGGAGAGCATTGCGGTAATGGTCAGAGGTGTGTGTAAATTATATTCTGAGAAACTGGTCATCGCAAAGGAAAGTATGAAGGTGAGTTAGAATTTCTTGAGTATAACGCATACTTGAGGACAAGCATGATTTTAAGTTTGAGGGTGTGATGACATGCAGAAATGTATGTCATCTTAGACCTTTTACTTAGAATTATGAAGGTTGTTAAGCAGAATATGCGGAAATTGTGCTAGAAATTCACGAGAAAGTGAGCTTGCGTTGATCAGCATGATGAACCTCGGCTATCCCATTATTATGTGTTATTATGCGTTCAATGTTCTATTTTTGTAGCTAATATAGGAAGTGGACACAAACGTGAAAACCAGACCACCGCATAGACGACCGCATGCAGAGAAACTCATAGGAGTTGCAGTAATCAGCCGTAAGCATCCATCGCATGGGAGTTGCGCTCGTCAAGTGATTGCGGTCATCGTGTAGAGTTGCAGTATTAAGCGAATGCGGTCATTGAATGATTGCCACTACCCGATAACGCATGATAATGGGATCAACGCAAGGTTGGTGGAATGAATGCATCAACGCATCTACCTCAAGAAAATTATAAGCTAATGCTGACATTTCACCTACCACGTCATTTGCAGCAGAGGTTCAGAAAAGGACTAACACAACAAATGTTAAACTCAAAGCAGTCCATTAATGATGTCGGTGGTCCAAGCTCTATAAAGAGAAGTCGATGAGCAGAAATTCAAGTCATCCAAGGTTTTCGCTTGAGGTTCGCCTAGGGCGGATCCTTATGATCTAGACAAAATGCGTGAGAAGACGCTTGAGAGTTCTTCACCTCCTTCACCCATTCTGAGTGACGATCGGAGTCTTCGACCGGAGCTAGATCTCAGGAGAGTCAGCTCCACCGCCCATCCATGGCACCACCGACAGCCTTGACGCACATCCGCTGGAACCAAGTCTTTGCTTCCAGCCAGTCATTTCATTTTCCTTTCTTTTCTTATGTTGTATTGTATGAAATTTTGTCATTAAGGAATTAATACAAATTGTTTTCAATGCATTTCTCTTTTTCCTTCGACTCCATATCCATCTTCTTTACTTAGCATATTTACTTTCATTGTAACACTTAGTGAGATTGCTTGGGTATTGCATACTTAGTCATGTGGATTAGGGATATGAAGCATGTAGCAACCTACCGAGAGGTATGCATTGCATGAGTATGTAAGTAACCTTATTTGCTTAGTGTGAAGCTACGACAATGCTTGTCTATAAGCTAACGCATTGCTTGTCTATGAGTAAAGTCAGCAACAACCAACTGCCCGGGAGGGTAATTGCTTAGTCACATTAAACAATGTATGCATTGTTCATTAGAGATAGGAATAATCTTAGGTTAGCCAAGTTCATGCGGTTACCTTCTCCTATGAGCACATCATTCATCATTTAGGCATACTTGAGATAGTAGTCTAAAACCCAAATCTAAGACTCGAGAGAGCGGATTGGAACGCATAGGCAAGAATGGGGAACTTAGAGATAAGCTCCGTTTGCTATCACACAACGTATGCGCCCTACAGATAGGATATTGCATGTGTCCAGGTAGTAAGATAAGGTGTTATGCGGCAACCATGTTCATGCGATGAGAGCTAGTGAGCGGGTTATGGAGGTCTAGGCAGGCATAGGCTTCTCGGCAATATCACAGATACATCGCATACGTTCTAGAGTTAGGTTCACGTGTATGTAGCATGATTGCATGGCTTGCGTTGACTAAGGTTGCCCTTGCGGTCAGTCTTAAGTATTGCAATGAAAACATCTCTGCATTTTATCTATTTTCCCATTCATTTATTTCATGTCAAGAGTTGTCATGTCTCTACCTTTCATGCATATTCTCATTGCGTTGACTGTTAGTTAGGAGTAGGAGTAGGATTAACTTAGCAACCCCTCCATCATTCTTTTATTTAAACCACCGCATGCATATCACTGCATTCATTTAACTACAAGTCCTTGAGTTCGACCTCAGATCACCCGAGAAACTTGCGTTCGCATTATACTTGGCGTGAATGCAAGAAAACTTCTGACAGGACGCATGGTCATCGCATACATTCGTTAACGCATTATCATTCCAATGCATGACCATCGATGCATGACTATCAACACATATCTTAAGAACGTGCATCGCATATTTCGTCCACGGGATTTTAGTTGTTGTATAATTTGACTTCTAATTTCTCATCGTCAGATACCTTCTCAAAACTTTTCCTTCAGTATCGAGCTGCTCGGATACCTTCTCAAATGCCCTTCGGTATCGAGTTTCAAGTAAAACTAGTCATAAAATGACTTTCTCTTTAAAGCATGTAAAACATAACGCATAGAAAACATGTCTTTAAAGATACTAAAGCGTGCTTAGTGTATTTAAACACACATAAATAGTTTTTCAATAAACTTTCATACATGGCATGTATTTAAAACATAACTCATGGTTTGCTTGGAAATTACTTGTAAAACTAGCTAGCATGAGAATAATATTTCTTTAAAACATGGCTTCTTTAAAATATTGTAAATATTTAGTCAAATATTTAGTCACTCACCTTGGTTGTTTAGGAAACTTTCTCTCTAGAAATTCCTTAGTTACCTCGGGCTCCCTTTTGAACCCTAAGATCCATATTTAATTTAAATCTCAGATTACTCATAGTTCTAGGCCTTATCTCGAGATACTCTCTTCTACAAAAATGCTCTAAAATATCTCAGAAAGCTTACTTTAAAATCTTAGCTCATAAATTCTCGTGTTTGGCCGAAATCATCAAAACATCAAGACTGGCCCAAGCTTACCCGACAGCTCGACCCTTCTGCATTTTTCTCACTCTCCAGCCCGATTCCTTGGAGCTTCTTCTTCGGTAGCCCTACCCTGAAAACTAGACTCTCAGAGCTTTCAGGTTACTTTGAAATCACTCCAAATGCACTAGTATTTTGGGAGATATCTTCATCCCAAGTTGATGCTACTTCCAAATTTTACTATCCGACAGCATCTCCTCCCTTTGGAACTTCATGACCAACGCATGGTCTTACTACCAACACATGTATTCCTTCATCAACGCATAGTCTCCTCCCAATTAGCCTTCATACACTCTTCCTAATGTCCTTTGAAGAGAATTCGAATTATGATCTGAAGAGAAGTCCTTGGCCCTATTTATAGGCATCCAAAATCTCTCCAAGGCTGACACCTCATACTCGGCCGCATGTCCAAGTGTCTTTTTCCCACACTATTAACGCAACCTTCATGCCATCGCAATGTGATGCGTAAAATTGTGATGTGTTATGGTGTGAGTTTACGGTGATGTGTGTTATGTGGTGATCATGCAAGTTTTCCTAACAAGGCCTAAGTATAAGCCTTCTTAGGTTTCCTGGTAAGTCCAGGGTTGAACACAAGGACTACTAAGTAGATATGCGACAGACTCTTCGATTCTATTGCGGTGGTAAATAAATGAAGTGGCTAGTGTTTTGAGTATGATTTTTCCTATGCGATGGAGTTGAACGCAGAGTGAAGAAAGCGTAGAGTTACAATAAGTATACGATGAAAGAGTTGAGAAGGGGTTTAGCTAACAAATCCTAAGATTGCTCACAAGTTAGGCAATCATGCTACACATAAATAACAACACTTCATTTCTCAATGCAGAATGCCGTAATTCCTATTTGTAGAACGCAAGTGATGTGTATGCGAAACAGTCGATAGGACTTATTTCTAAGTCTTTACTCTTGCCTATGCGATGATGAACGATGCACACATAAAACAAGGTGACCGCATACAATCATTCCTATTTCTAAGGCGCATGCGATGTGTAAATAGCAATAGAACTCATGTCTAAGTTTCTATTTCTTGCTTATGTGATTCTAATCCGACTCTCTCAAGCCTATATTCTAATCTAACTCTCTCATCCTAGATTCTATCTTTAGACTACTCTCTCAAGTATGTCCAAATGATGAATAGTGCATACATAAGACAAGATGATCGCATAAAATGTAAATCCTAAGTCATGCTAGCTAAATGCTTCTCAACCCATTCAGAAATTTAGCTACTCATGCGAAGTATGGAGAGATTGAACATAGATTGAAATGAGATTTCCATTTTCTGCAATTAAAGTGTTGAGTACAAAATAACAAATGGATTTGAGAAATAACAAGCCTGGTAAGCAATGTCTTGCTTCCTGTGGCCTTTTACACTGCTCTTTTATCACTTCAACTCTATTCTCAATGTGATTCTTGCTCTCGCAAGGGTTAGCCCTCTCTCCTGTGTGTTGCTTTCCGGTAGTCTCTCGATCTATCCGGGAGCGATTTCTCCTGGCTTTGCTCGTCTTCTTGCTCTCTCCGTCCTCTATGTATATGTATGAGTATGTGCGTGAACAGACTAACTGATTAACTTACTAACCCCCTTTTTTCTTTGGTGGCCTTTAGTATATATAGATTTCAAGGTGAAGTAGCCTTTATTGCTAATGATTGAAATGATGGGCGGCATTAATTCCCCTACTTTGTTGCGCTGTTTAATGGTCACCGAACGTTGAGTGTACTTGCTACAGTGTGGCTTTTAATGGCTTGTCAACTAAATTCGAAATTGACTGATATCAGCTTTCCGTCCCATCATGATTTATTATGTTGTTGCCTTGATGCGAGGACTTTATGCAGCAACCTTTTCAAGAAACTTCTTATGATCGCATGACTTGCGATCGCAATCTTCAAGCCCGCTAACGCACTGTGCCTTTGGATCACAATTTCATATGCGCCATCGCATTGTACCTGTACAAAATAGGTAGTTAACTACTTTTATGCGATAAGCACTCGCGATCACAATTCCTTTCAGTTTAGTGCTTCCGGACATGATATTTCCTATTTTACCATCACATTCTCTCATTGATTACTTATTTGTGCTGTAATAAGTTGTATTTCTACCAGTTATCACAATCCAAGGTGTCTTCCTCTTCCTTAGCCAACACATAATGCTTAAATTTGCATGTTTTCTTGTGCATCCACCTTACTTGCTTAAAGCCCAACATTTCTCCCCAACAAGCCGCATGTTCGGATGATTTGGCATCACCATTGACGCATTCCACACCCTTATGATAGCTAGTCCTCTTGGCCGATCGCTCCCTCGCATGGCCTATGCGTCAATCTGACCTCAAATGCATCCATTTAACCTCAAATGCATCCATACAATCTCAAATGGCACTCCAATTGGTACAACAAACCTATGTCCGGACACCACCCATTAGCGCATGCGTCAATCCCATCTTTGTGACCTTGAGGTGTCTTTTTAACCTCAAAATAACACCCTTCAAGCTCTTACCGCCTAGCACCTTGCCTCATATGCGACCTACTAACCTCGATTGTGCCATGTCTAATTAACGCAACCTTACCTTGTGCATCCAATTGACGCAACTTGGTCATAGATGCTGGATGCTCGCAAGGCTCATCCTAACCTCAAATTGCTTGGTCGTGCATGTCCTTCTCTCGCATGGCTTTACCTTTGGCCTATGCACTCAACTAGGATTATGACCAACACTTGCTCCGATTTCATAGTGACTGAAACACAAAAGATATACATTCAAAACTAACAGTTATGCACATAATTCTAATTATCGGCATGCTCAAAACATAATAAATAACAGAGAAAGGGTTCCATACCAGTTGAAGACTCTCTTCGAACTTCTGAACCCTAAGTAGCGGATCCCTCCAACAGATCTACCACTACTTGACGGGAATGTCGACTGCAAGAGCATGATCAATACGAACACAAACACTAAAACAGGGACGACACCACCACTAATGAACCTCGGGTATTCTCGACGTGAAAACCCAAAGAGTCGGCTTTGGTGAGTTTGGTAGAGGACAGAAGACAACGAGTCGTGTATACGATAAGCAAGTGGGAGATAATACAGCACGATCGTATAGCGGAAGTGCTTATCATTTAGAAGAGTTACTCGATCATGCAGGAAAAGCTGAACGATCGTTTAAAGAAATCGTTAGGTAGACGATCGTTTAGACGGAAGAGCTACTATCGTATAGGCTCTCGGGCGATCATTTCACGAATTCTTTTGGTCGGTCAAAAATAATGAATGCACGATCTGAAAAATGAAAACTCTTTTCATTTTTATCCTACCGGTTACCATAACCAACGCTTCCTACTACCCACGTCCGAACGTGGAAGAATTGGTTAATTATCATATAATTAATCAATTAATTAATTAATAAATATAACCATATTATATTTATATCCTATAGTTTGATATCACATATCTACTATAATATTTTATACTCTACTTGATATAGATCATATTTATATCTAATTTCCTCCAAAATAATATATCTCATACATTTAGCCAATTATATCATATATAAAATTGAACTTCCTCTTGTCATTTTGAACATTTCAAATTAACCCAAACACTGGTTCTCAACTTTATCCAAGCTACCCAGGAGACCTAATGGACCTGTGGCTCGAAGCTCCAACAATACGTGAATAGCTGACTAAACTCTTTAGCCACAAGATCCACCATCCGTTAACTGTCAGTGATTCCACTAAAGACCAACAGCTAAACTCTTCTTACCACAGATATATTTATGTGTCCATCAGATATAACCAATCATGAGTACAATGACCCTTCACAGATGCTCGTAAGTACAACTGGACTAATTTACCGTTTTGCCCCTATAGTTACATCTCACTCCTTAAGTACCACTCATTCCTCTAATGAACAATACAACATAGTTCAACTATGTGTGAACACCTCTCGGGCCAAGAGAATGTGTGTGGCACCACATCGTTCAAGCCCCAGAATCAGCCCTTAAGGGAGCCATCTATTTACTTACCTCTGCCTAGGGGAAGAAGTGAATTCCATCTTGTGTAGTTGAGTTCCCAGCTCCCAAATCAGACGAATTCCCAAAATGGTAGGTTTGAATCGACGACCTGGCCACTCGCACCCATACAAATCAAAGGACCACCCTCAATGGCAGGAGTTCCCAACTCACTCAGGATTGAGGTCATATTACCTATGGTCATCCTAATGAAGTGAAGTCTCTATCATAAACAGTGTTATAATGAGATGTTAACACTTCGTGGTCAGGTCTTATACAAACTCTTTGTATAGGACGCCCCCACTCGCATGTCCTTGTTGGATTTTATGTCCTAAAATTTGTAGTTTGTAAATTAATAAACATATTCTGTTTTGTTTTTCGATAAAGTTGTTATTGAAATTACAATCTTAAATCCAATAAACTAAGGTCTTGAGGCTATTTAATGTAGTTTGAACTTTATGTAGTGACATAAATGTGGATCAAGTTCAAATATATAGCCAAAATGGTCTATAGTATATGAATGAGGTTGGGCGCCTTGTTCTAAGGACACAATAGATGCAGCCCACTTTGTAGTTAGTACAAACGATGTAATTCCGAATCGTTCATATAGAGATATGTGAGTGAGGGCATCCTATGCAATGAATTTGCATAAGACTGAACCATGAAATAGTCACTTTTACGTTCTAAATGCCGTTTTATGTATGAAACTGACTATTTTGTTAATTGATGACCTAGGTAACTTAATCTTAATCCTGAGCTAATTATGAACTCCTATTCACTCGGAATTATCCTTAGATATGCATAGGTGAGGGTAGCTCATCATCGCTAGCCCAATAAGCCTCCCATTTCAGGGGTAAGATCGAGTGGATAGCTGGAAACATAGGGTGCAAGACGGAATTCACTCCTACCCATTATAGGGATAGTAGATAGGTTGTTTCCTTTAGTACTGAATCCAGGTCTTGAACAAGGGGCCCCACCCTCTCCTTGGCCCAAGAGGGATTCAGTTTATAGGTTGGACCTTAAACCAATTGTTCATTAGAAGATTAGTGGAACTTAAGGAATAAGATGTAGTCTCGGAGGTAAAACGGTTTTTATGACCCAGTCGAGATTACGAACAACCTGTGAAGGATTAGCTTACTAATCATGGTTATATCAAATGGACACAAATATATCTATAGTGAGGGGAGTGCAACTACGGAACTTTAATGGAATGACCCGTTAGTTAACAAATGTTGATTAATTAGATTAAAGAGTTTTACTGGTTAATCTCGGATTGTTGGAGCCCATGATCTGTAGGTTCATTAGGTTCCCCTACTAGCTTATATGGAATAAACTTAGAACAGTATGATAGAATAATTCGAATTGTTCGAATTAGGTGAAGAGAGAGAAACCGATAAGTATATGTGATATAGTGGTCGGGTTTTTTAGTTTAGAGATATAGCTTTAATATAAATGTGAAATAAATATCACGAATATGAATACGTTCATATTCGGAAGCTCGGAAATAATGGAAATGGTCAAAGATATAAAAAGTCAAAGAGTTGACTTTTGACTTTGAAAAGTCAAACTTTGACCGACCTTATATTCAAATGTGATTTGAATTTCGAGAAAATGAATGTGGATTCATGCTCGGGAGATCAAAATTAGTTAACACAGAAAAAATCATAAAAAGTCAAAATGTTGACTTTTTGTTCAAAATTTGACTTTGACTAAATGACTATTTTGCCCTTTGACTAAAGTTAGTGGGAAAATCCAAACTTTTGTTAGATAATTCCACTAACAAAATAGTAGGCTAGGTGTTGGCTTATAGTGGAGACATTAAGCCCACTTAGATAGTGGATTCTAGGTGTTGGGTTTTTATGAATTGATTTCATGCAATTGTTGCATGGACCTTTTCTATAAATTAGGCTTTCATTTTGAATGAAAAAACTTTTGACATTATGCAAAATTGTTTTCTAAAATTTGGGCTGAAAAAAGGAAAACCCAAAAACCAAAAAGGAAAATCCATTTCTTTTTCCATCTCTTTCTCTCTCTCGTTTTCTTCATCGACCGGGTCCCATAATCCGGTTCTGAGTCCAGATGATAGTAGGTCAACTCTAGTGGTGGTCCGTTCATGTTCGGGTCGAGATTCAGTGAGGAAAAGCGGGTTTCGGGAGCTTTAAAGGTAATTTTTAATTACTGTTTTTCCTTCAATTGCATGCATTTTTTCCTGTAAATTAAAAGCAATTAGAGTATAATTAGGTCCTAATTCTGCTGCATATCTCTCGTGTTCCATCAGTCCCCAACACGAATAATCAGGATCAGACCATCTGTGACAAGTCACAACACTTGTGACCATTCCACAAAGCAAGTCACATCCGTAGGTTACTAGGATAAGGTATCCCTCCTTCATCTATTTACTACAAACCATTTTGGTTATCACTCAAGACATGATCCACTTGTAAGTCACAACATACATGCTTGAGTCACATACAGATAACCAGGAATTTTATGTTTATTGGTTTGTGGTAAAGCAAATAAAACAATTAACCGAGCAAAATACAAGATGTGAAGTAAATATCATATATTAACAACACAAGTGTTCGTATATACTGTTTACAAACTACAGGACACGAGACTTTAGGGCATCAACACCAACAATCTCCCATTTGTCCTAAAACGAAGTGGGGTGTACAAAAAACTTAGTACAAAACATAAACTAGGGCATAAAAGCCCAGTACAAGAAAATCTCCCACTTGCCCTAGTCTAGCCGCGGGCGATTCTGTATACCCATGCTTCGTAGGTGACCTTCAAACACTGTAGCCGTGAGAGCCTTTGTAAATGGGTCAACAACATTGTGCTCCAAAGCGATCTGCATGATGATCACGTTCCCTTGATGCACTATCTCGCGACTTATTGGCTCCTTGGAGTTCGCCACTGCCCTACTATTATCACAATAGAGAGCAATGGGCCTAGCGTTTGTTGAAACAAACACCCTATTTTCCATTGGATCATAAAAATAACCCCCTCGTGTACCTTTTAGGTAGCCTACAAAGAGGCACAATCTCGACCGTGGTTCCAACTTTTTGGGACTAACCTCAAGCACATGTGTAGGGCAACCCCAAATGCGGAAGTGATGTAAACTAACTTTATACTCGTTCCACAACTCCAGAGGTGTTCTTGCAACACTCTTAGAGGGAACACAGTTGAGTATGTACACCGCAGTCTCCACTACGAAACCCTAAAATGAGTCTGATAAGGAAGCGTAACTCATCATCAAGTGAACCATGTCTAACAAGGTCCTATTTCTCCTCTCTGTTACACCATTCTGCTGAGGTGTACCCGGCGCTGAAAGTTGGGAAACGATTCCATGTTCTATCAAATAGTCCTAGAATGCAGAGTCCAAAAACTCTCCACCTCGATCCGATCGAAGTGTTTTAATCCGTCTATCCAATGCGTTTTCAACTTCAGCCTTGAACTCTTTGAACATTTCAAAGGATTCAGACTTCCGTTGCATAAGATAAACATACCCATATCTGAAGTAATCATCAGTAAAACTGATAAAATACTCATAGCCATCTCGGGCTCGCACATTCATAGGACCACAAAGGTCAAAATGTACTAACTCAAGAGGCTCCTTGGCTCTAGAACCTTTTCCAGTAAAAGGTCGTTTAGTCATCTTACCCTCAAGGCAAGATTCACACACTGTCAAGGAATTTTCTTCTAACTCACTTAGAAGTCCATTCTTCACCAATCTCTCAATCCTATTGAGATTGATGTGCCCTAAACGTAGATGCCAAAGTTGGACATTTTCTTTTGGAGAAATACGTCGACGTTTTGATTGAGTTACGGAAGTTCTGAACATTTCAGTATTATGGAGGGAATTAATGGCTAACGGCCTTAGCACATATAAATTCGATTTTAGATTTGCTATGCAAATAAAAACACCATCTTTATGAATAAACGCTTTATTCAAATCAAAAGAAACAGTGTATTTAGTTTCGAAACAATATATAAATCTTTTAAAATAAGAAACCTATTATGTAAAGCTAACTGTAGTTCTCCCACTGTCACAACTGAGATGACGTGCCCGATGCCTACTGGCATCGTCATCTCACCAGCCTTTAGCTATCGTCAAGATATAATCCCCTGAAAAGAAGAACAAATATGGTTAGTGGTGCTTGAATCAATTATCAAGGCAGAATCATCATTCTCCACTAAACAAGTTTCAAGCACAAGTAAATCATATTTACTTTTATCCATCTTGGCCTTAGCCTTGGTTACTTTCTTCTCCTTCAGATACCAAGGGCAGTTCCTCTTCCAGTGTTCATCTTGGTTGCAATGGAAATACTTTCCTTTAGCAATTTTTAGATGCCTCCCTAGGGCGACATGCAGTGGGTTAGCAGGTGCCTTCCCTTTTCCGTTACCACCCTTCTTCTTTTTCCTCTTTGCAGAGTTAGAAGAGGAAGGTGCAAACTTTGTTCCTGAGGTCGAACCTCTATGGAATTGTTGGATTTTTATGTCCTAAAACTCGTAGTTTGTAAATTAATAAACATATTCTGTTTTGTTTTTCGATAAAGTTGTTATTGAAATTGTAATCTTAAATCCAATAAACTAAGGTCCTGAGGCTATTTAATGTAGTTTGAACTTTATGTAGTGACATAAATGTGGATCAAGTTCAAATATGTAGCCAAAATGGTCTATAGTATATGAATAAGGTTGGGCGCCTTATTCTGGAGACACTACGGATGCGGCCTACTTTGTAGTTAGTACAAACGATGTGATCCTAAATTGTTCATATAGAGATATGTGAGTGGGGGCATCCTATGCAATGAGTTTGCATAAGACTGAACCATGAAATAGTAACTTTTTACGTTCTAAATGTCGTTTTATGTATAAAACTGACTATTTTGTTAATTGATGACCTAGGTAACTTACTTTTCAGTAAAGAGTGGTATGTCTGTAACTCGTTGAGGAAATTTGTAAGGTTATACTTCACTTTGTTAAGAATCACATTGCTAACAAAGTGTAGGAAGCTTTCCGGCAAAGAATGCAGGATTATGCTAACTTGGCTGCCCTCATCGATGGTAGACCCATTCAACTCCTCCACATTGAAGTGGACCATCATGTTTAGCACATGTTCACGAACAGAGGTGCCTTCTTGTATTTTGGAGTTGAATATGTATTTAATAACCTCATGCATAAGTTGTTCAGACGGTTGTCCAAACATCCCCCACAAGGACTTCATGATCTCATACGCTGAGACCATAGGCTCATGTTTCTTGGCCAAGACTTCAGAAAGACTTGTGAAGATGTAGGCTCGGACCTTCTCATTCGCCCTTGTCCATCGCTCGTGTACCTCCCGAACATTTCGAGTGGCATTTGGAGTTGGAATAGGAGGACAAGCCTCCATGAGAGCAAACATGAGATCCTCGATGATTAGGATCATCGTGATCATGTGTTTCCATGTTAAAAAATTATCGCTAGTTAGTTTTTCGGCGCTTAACAACGATAAGATGGCTGTAGCCATTTGAAAAAGTTGCTGAAAATACGAACAAAACTTTATTAGATTTTGCTAAACCACTTTTAAACCAATCAATTTTGCAAAACAGTTTCAAGTACCCTAAGTTATAGAATTCTATTTTGCAATGATGCCCCAGTGAGTCAGGAAAAACACCACCGATGGGGTGATCAGTTGTCCCTTCGTTGGGATGAAACATTCTCAACCATTAGGCAGAACTAACTCTTGGAACTGAACCTAACAGCTACCATTTTTTGATCCATAATCGTTTACCTTTAAATATTCGGCGTAAGTGTAACCCCTCGCTTTCGGTGCCAAAGTCCCGCCCTAATGCGCTTACCGTAAGGAAAAGACAGATTAGGACAAGAGACTAAGTTACCTTATCCTCTTACAGGAGATTAAATAAAGAAACGCGCAAAACTGCCATCCTTTAGGGGGACACTCCCAAAGTGCCTCGAGGCGATGCACAGTAACTTTATTCAACCTGACAAGGGAGACCGAGGGATATGCTGTTGCACTTCCCGCTCCCACTTACAATGAACATGCTCTCCATCCACCTTGATATTGACCTACCTAAACACTATCCGTTGGGGGGACATGCCAAAGGCGCCACGAGGCCGAGGATAGATCTCACGGTGTAGACTATTTAGGAGAAAAGTGAAAGGTTTAAGTGAAGCATCTTATGCCCCAAGTACCTCCCACTGAATGTTCTACCTAGGGATTCATTAACCTAGACAATCCGGCTACTGATTTTAGTCTAAGTCATCTTTTTAAACTCTGCTCATAAACAACGTTTGTCTATGAAATATAAACAAGTTCAAGTAGTCACATTTAAACACTTTAATGGACTGTCCTTAACTTGCATGCATGCATCAAATCTATCTAATTCACCTTTTCAGATAAGTTCCCAGGCAGGGGTCTTAGGTTTCCATCAACTTAAATACCCCGGCCGAGACATAATCCGCCTTAGACAAAAGGTCTTTTATAGATAGATTTGCTACACTTTAACCTTTTATTAGCCAATTTAATCCTATTAAACTGATTAAAAGATTAAAGCCTTAAGGTTGCTAATCATATTAGAACCGTGATCTTAGGTCTATGTGATCCAAGTTTTAAACATTTTAAAACCATGAATTAAACCTAAGTGAGCATGCATATCTTTCTTATTTCTTTTAGTTCTAATTTCTCTTTAACTATTAAAAAGAAACAACTAAAAAACATTGAGCATAACGAGGCATTTATAACATTTATAAAGTAACCTATGTGTCGCTTCATGCAATGTCCGGTCATTACTATATATGACTTTTATATAACACGTAACAACCAAGAAAACATGCTATCATTCACCCTTATACTATAACAATTATAATATAAAGATGATGCATGTCAATGCTTTTTATGCATGCCTAATTATAACTCTTATATTATATGATGCATGAGTATTCTCTTACATAATTAAATCATGCTTCTCTAAATTATAACAATTACAATAAAGAGATGATGCATGACCATTGCAGAACCTAAGGTGGGATTTACTATATGTACATACCATATGACATATAAAAAACATACATCGCATGTAATAAACAAAGGGATGGACTGGGATGAGCCTTTTAACAAAAAATGGGAATGAAAAACCCTATCTATCACATTTTTCATCGAGCAAACCGGTTCACAGGCGAACCGGGTCTTGAACCACCAGGAGGTCTTCATTGTGTAGCAAACTCCAGCAGGTAGACGATCATTCAACGCGCACTAGATGATATGAGCATAAGAAAACAATCACATAGACGATGACGAGGCTGCGAAGCCTGACCGTCCATGCAATTGTGTAGCGTGATGACAGGTAAACAATTTACCTTGTGTTACTAAGCGATCGTTTAGTCAGTTACTAAGCGATGAAGCTTGCTGACCTAAACGATCGTCTAGCGCGCGTGCTTTAAACGATACGCGAGCGTTTCATCGTCTAACCGATGCGTGCAACTTGTTAAACGATTTACTTTGCGATGCTAAGTGATCGTTTAGTCAGTCACTAAGCGATGAAGCTTTCTGACCTAAACAATCGTCTAGCGCGGGCGCTCATTAAACGATACTCAGCGATCGCGTACCCAATTGTCAACCCGATGCGACAAACTCTTGATCGCATTCCCCATCGTTTAACCGATGCATTCAACCGCGATCGCCTACTCCTTCATCTTTACGATGCGATGGACAGCGATCGTGTAAAACTTCTTCTGCACGATGCGATCAACCCTAGATTGTCTCTTTCCTCGAAGAGCCGCAACCTTTGCCTAGAACTTTGACAAAAGACTAAAAACTTCAAACAAACTTTGAATACAGACTCGATAACGATTATTTATGCCCAAAAACGCAGGGGTCCTTACAAACAACCGTAAATGTAAAAGGATTTATACAAACCGAGGCTATTCATCCCGAAAACATCTATTAATCCAGCACATCCACAACAGATTTAACAATTAAAACAGCGTAGAAAAACACTCACCATGAATGTATATTTGATTTCATTGCAACAAATGAAATTGGAGTATCAGAACCTAGCTTTGATACCAATTGAAGGACCTCATACCGAGAGTTCCATGAGCGTGTTCAGATCGCTCCGATTTCACAGTGACCAAAACAAAAAAGATATACATTCAACACTAAAAGTTATGAACATAATTCTAATTATCGGCATCCTCAGAACATAATAAATAACAGGGAAAGGGTTCCATACCAGTTGAAGACTCTCTTCGAACTTTTGAACCCTAAGCAGTGGATCCCTCCAACAGATCTACCAATACCTGGCGGGAATGTCGACTGCAACAGCACGATAAATACAAACGTTGATGGAACACGAGACATACGGAGCGGAAAAAGGATCTAATTACACTCTAATTGCTTTTAATTTAAAGGAAAAAAAAACATGCAATTGAAGGGAAAAACAGTAAATAAAAGGGATGGAATACAACCTTTATAACTCTCGAAAAACATTTTTTCTCGCTGAATCTCGACCCGAACTCTTTCGGACCACCACTAGAGTTGACCTACTATCCTCTGGAGTCAGAATCGGGTTGTGGAACCCCATGGATGAAGAAAATCGAGAAAGAGAAAGAGATGGAAAATAAGAATGAATTTGGGTTTGGGTTTTTATTTTTCCAACCCAATTTTGAAAACTAAAATTGGCAAAAATGTCAAAAGTTTTTCAACCAAATTGAAAAGCTCATATTTATAGAAAAAGGTCATGCAAAATTGCATGAAATCAATTCATAAAAACCCAACACCTAGAATCCACTATCTAAGTGGGCTTAATATCTCCACTATAAGCCAACACCTAGTCCACTATTTTGTTAGTGGAATTATCCAACAAAAGTTTGGATTTTCTCACTAACTTTAGTCAAAGGGCAAAATAGTCATTTGGTCAAAGTCAAACTTTGACCAAAAGGTCAACATTTTGACTTTTTATGCTTTTTTTCGTGTTGACTAATTTTGACCTCCCGAGCATGAATCCGCATTCATTTTCTCGAAATTCAAATCACATTTGAATATAAGGTCAGTCAAAGTTTGACTTTTCAAAGTAAAAAAGTCAACTCTTTGACTTTTTACATCTTTGACCATTTTCATTATTTTCGAGCTTCCGAATATGAACGTATTCATATTCTTGATATTTACATCACATTTAAATACTAAAGTTGTATCTCTAAACTGAAAACCGACTACTATATCACATATACTTGTCGGTTTCTCTTTCTTCACCTATTTCGAACAATTCGAATTATTCTATCATACTGTCCTAAGTTTACTCTATATGAGCTAGTAGGGGAACCTAATCAATATTTGTTAACTAAGGGTCATTCCACTAAAGTCCCATAGTTGCACTCCCCTCACTATAGATATATTTGTGTCCATTTGATATAACCATGATTAGTAAGCTAATCCTTCACAACTTGTTCGTAATCTCGTCTGGGCCATAAAAACCGTTTTATCCCTAAGACTACATCTTGTTCCTTAAGTTCCACTGATCCTCTAATGAATAATTGGTTTTAGTTCCAACCTATAAACCGAACCCTTCTCGGGCCAAGGAGAGGGTGGGGCCCCTTATTCAAGACCTAGATTCAGTACTAAAGGGAACAACCTATCTACTATCCCTATAACGGGTAGGAGTGAATTCCGTCTTGCACCCTATGTTCCCAGCTATCCACCTGATCTTACACTAGAAATGGAAGGCTTATTGGGCCAGCGATAATGAGCTGCCCTCACCTATGCAGATCTAAGGATAATTTCGAGTGAACAGGAGTTCATAGTTAGCTCAGGATTAAGATTAAGTTACCTAGGTCATCAATTAACGAAATAGTCAGTTTTATACAAAACGGCATTTAGAACGTAAAAAGTTACTATTTCATAGTTCAGTCTTATGCAAACTCATTACATAGGATGCCCCCACTCACATATCTCTATATGAACGATTCAGGATCACATCGTTTGTACTAACTACAAAGTGGGCCGCATCCATTGTGTCCTTAGAACAAGGAGCCCAACCTTATTCATATACTATAGACCATTTTGGCTATATATTTGAACTTGATCTACATTTATGTCACTACATAAAGTTCAAACTACATTAAATAGCCTCAGGACCTTAGTTTATTGGATTCAAGTTTACAATTTCAATAACAACTTTATCGAAAAACAAAACAGAATATGTTTATTAATTTACAAACTACGAGTTTTAAGACATAAAATCCAACAAACACGGTCACTGCAGCGGGGACGACACCGCCACTAATGAACCTCGGGTATTCTCGGCGTGAAAACCTAAAGAGTGGGCTTTGGTGAGTTTTGTAGAGGACGGAGGACAACGCGTCGTGTATACGATAAGCAAGTGGGAGAAAATACAGCGCTATCGTATATCGGAAGTGCTTATCGTATAGAAGAGTTAAACGATCGTTTAGAGAAATCATGAGATAGACGATCGTTTAAACGGAAGAGCTACTATCGTATAGGCTCTCGGGCGATCATTTCACGAATTCTTTTGGTCGGTCAAAAATAATGAATGCACGATCTGAAAAATGAAAACTCTTTTCATTTTTATCCTGCCGGTTACCATAACCAACGCTTCCTACTACCCACGTCCGAACGTGGAAGAATTGGTTAATTATCATATAATTAATCAATTAATTAATAAATAAATATAATCATATTATATTTATATCCTATAGTTTGATATCACATATCTACTATAGTATTTTCTCCTCTAGTTGATATAAATCATATTTAAATCTAATTTCCTCCAGAATAATGTATCTCATACATTTAGCCAATTATATCATATATAATCAACCAATCTAATTATATCATATATAATTGAACTTCCTCTTGTCAATTTGAATACTTCAAATTAACCCAAACACTGGTTCTCAACTTTATCCAAGCTACCCAGGGGATTTAATGGACCTGTGGTTCGAAGTTCCAACGGTACGTGAATAGCTGACTAAACTCTTTAGCTACGAGATCCACAACTGTTAGTGATTCCACTAAAGACCAACAGTTGAACTCTTCTTACCACAGATATATTTCTGTGTCCATCAGATATAACCAATCATGAGTACAATGACCCTTCACAGATACTCGTAAGTAAAGCTGGGCCAATTTATCGTTTTGCCCCTATAGTTACATCTCACTCCTTAAATACCACTGATTCCTCTAATGAACAATATAACATAGTCCAACTATGTGTGAACACCTCTCGGGCTAAGAGAAGGTGTGTGGCGCCATATCGTTCAAGCCCTGGAATCAGCCCTTAAAGGAGCCCTCTATCGACTTACCCCTGCCTTGGGCAAGGAGTGAATTTCATCTTCTGTAGCTGAGTTCCTATTCGTTGCTATCGAGATTCACTCTAGGAGTGTATTGTATAAAATGATTTGGAAAAATAAGTTCCAAGTATGACTGATGTGTTGATGCTTTAATGTGTTTATGTATTTGTAATGCGTTGATGTGTAATAGATGTGCAATAGAATGCACGACACTCCACTATTGACGTTCAAGCTTTCCTAAATCAGACCCAAGTTTATGTCCAATTTAGGTTCCTAGTAAGTCCAGGGTCGAACTCAGGGATTCAGGTTAAGCTAACGCAGACCTTGCGTTGTAGCTGTTGTAGGGATTTCCTAAATGTATGAAGGAATGTGTTATTTACACTAAGGTGTCGTGCTCGTACAAGAAGATACAAAAGAGTTGAGTAGAGAATGATGGGTGGTGTGGAAATGGATTTTAGTGCAAGTGGTATGCGTCGATCTAAGATGAGTGTACACGAACTAGAATGTGATGAATGAAATGATTTGTTTATCTTTGTTTATGCGTTAGACTTTATTCAACACTTCTCAATGTGAATAACATACAAAACCTATCTCTAGGATGCATGCGTCAAATACGGGATGCAATAAACACCAGTAAGTCTATCTCTAGATGTACTAGGCGTTCTACTTTATGCGAGCTTATTTATTCTCTCGAATAGTCTAAGCTAAAGATGCTTTTATGAGTTGATTAGGTTGGCTTAAGCATTTGAAATGAAAGTTTGCATGAAGTATAGATGCATTCAACATAAACAAGAAATAAACAATGGCAAAGTGTGATGGATCAAATATATGAATTTTATAAAGAAGCATATTGTCTTTACAAAAGCAATATTTAATCAGATGAAAGTACGAAAGCGATAAATGAGGTGAAAGGAACTGAGTAAAGCCACAGAGTACAATCTCTTGTATCTCTTTGGCTCAATTCTAGTTGTGTACAATCACTTGTATAGGAATTGGATGAAGTGTTTCTCTCAAGCTCGGTTTCCTTCGCTCCTTGACCGGCGGTGATGGTGGTTCTCTTCCCTTATACTCTTCTTAGCACCACAGCACAACTTATAAAGATCTAAACTACAACTATGCTAATACTGAGAGTGAAAACTTGAAAATTTCTGAACTTCGAACTCTGAAGGGATTTCATCTATTTATAAGTGTTGGTCATCTCCACCTTGGTGATGGGCAGCATTAAAGTCCATGCCCTGGTCAGTCACCTGACACTCAGAAGCTTTTCAGACGCCACCTGTTGCAGGTGCCCATACTTGCAAGTGGTGATTTGACACAAACAGCCTGAATCAATTAATCTTCTTTGCGTTGAATCCCTCCGACGCATGGCCCATGCGTTAGAACTTTGCCTGCGACACTTTTTCATCATGCGTTAGCTTCTTGTTGAAATCCTGCAATATAACCTGTTAGTGCCGCAGTATTTAGTAATAAACATTTTTTTGCATGAGTTTGCTAATGTTTGAGTAATTCCATACGTTTCTTCTAAAAATGAGGGGATTTTATCATTAAAAACCTTAGTCGTTCCAACTTAAGAGCCAAAATAACTTGTATTTCTACAAGTTATCACCACCCCCAAATTTTAACAATGCTTGTCCTTAAGCATTCCATAAATAATTCTTTGTTATCTCCCTTGTCTTTAGTGTGCAGAGTTCGCCTCTCATCATATTCAATTATAAGCTTGAGACAAGAGTTTGGAAAATGTAACGCAGATTGACTCTTTTCTAAAAGAAATAATGTTTAGTTTCAAGTGCAGCAAGCCTTTTATCAATAACTCCTTTCGTTTCTCAAAACATTTCCGTTTTTTCTAAACCAGCAATGCGTTAGATGCTTTTTTTAAGATAGATGTCGGATAAAAATAAAAAATATGAATTTTCAATTTTCCATGCATTGTTCCAGGTATCCCACTTTCGTTTTGGCTTGCCCCCACGGGTATCATACAAGCATCCAACTACGAGTGAGAACCTTTCACAACTAAACTCATATCTAATATTCATGCATTTCAAGACACAACTTCTTTAGACTAGATAAAGGAGTTTTATGGGACGCATTGGTCTAGGAGACTTAACTTCGTTTTGGCTTGCCCCCACGGGTGTCATGCGAGCATCCAACTACAGCTAAGTGCCTGTTCCAACTTTTTAACTCATGCCACTTTGAAGTTTTTCTTTTGAAGTAATGACAGAGGAGTTGCATTTAACATTTTTCTATTTTGTTCCCTTTCTTTTTTATGTATTCAGTTAATGCGTCTAAACTAGGATTTCCCTCATCCCTAAATTTGGAGATGAGCTAAATCCCCATTGCTAAAAGAGAAACAAGATTTCGAAAAGGCTTTGAGAATTTCGAAAGGAGTTTTGAATTAAAGCTTGTATGCATTAGAAAGAAAACATGTAGTCTTTTTAGAGAAGTTCGGGCTTTGTTGATTTTCCTAACGCCTACTCTATACTTATAGATTTCATATTGTTGATATCATTGAGGTAAGGCAAAGCACAAGACTAGAAAATAGCTAAAGAACAAAAAAAAATATGCTAAGATCAAATGCAGGAAAAAAATGATAGAAATTTTTCATTCATTTTCATAGAATAGCATGAAATAAACAACAAGTCAAACAAATACAAAAGATCATCAAATAGATCAAAATACAAAATAACCAACACCCCAAAACTTTATTGTGCTGGCGCGTCATCCCTACGTTTTTCTACAGAGCCTTCACTAATAAAGCGCAAAGGGTTTCTAAGATGAGTAGGTAGCGAAGGCAGGGCAAACATTCCAACCAAGACCTGATTAATGTACTACGTTGTATAAACAAATTGGTCTTGCATCCTTCTTGTTTGCTGCCTTAAGTAATCTCTTAGAACCCTGTTTTGTTGTTGAAGACCTTTAATGGACGCGACCAATGGTCTGAGCTGATCACTGATGAAAGTTTTCAACTCTTCAATGTCAGTGCTGCGTTGAGGTGGTGCTGGCTCTTCACTTCTTTCAACTGGGTCTTCAAAATTTATTGCGTTACTCAACCCTAACTCAGTTGGTTCAAAAATGGTTGGACGAGGCACAAAATTGGAAATTGAACTTGGTCAGGGCGAAGAAAGGGGGCAAGAGATGTCTTGATCTATATCAGTAGGTTCTTGGTGCATTGGATCAAGACTCCCTTCTAGTGGGGCCACTAGTGAATTTTGGAGAGTGAGGTTTAGGGTTGGTCACATTTCTTCATCTGTAAGTTCAAGCTCTACTTTGTAATCTTCATGCTCTAAAGCTTCATCACTGTGTTCAATTATCTGGACGCATCTTCTTTTGGGGGCACGTTTAGATGATCGAGATCTGGCTGCCACTTCTTTGGGAGGTAATGCAGGCTGATGCGGCAAACCGCGAAGTAAACACCTAATTAACTTGATGCATCGATCTCTTCATAATCATCCCCCAGAGGGATGCCCCTACGTTCACACAATGCGCAGATCAACCATGGAAAATAAAGTTGTCCTCGTGGTTTGGTTTTGATGGCTTTGATCTGATCCCTTATTATTCTTCCTACATCTAAAGGGATGCACTGCATGATACAGTAGGTAGCCAAGACGCGTTCTTTTGACAATGTTTCATCATGCATTATAGGCATGATGCTTTTCTTAATCAAATAATACCATAAATTCGCGTCTAGCGTCAGGTTCCTGGAAGCTAACATCTTTGCTCTGTTCCTTGACGTTTGCCATTTGCTTCCAGGCTTGGCTACCACTCTTATTGCATCTTCAACTTGGCTCGGAGTTGTTGTTCCAAGATGCGGTTGCCTTCTACGTCTGGATTACTCCTGATGTTTAACACTTAATTGATCTTATCGGATGAGAAGCGCACCAATACCCCATCAACAAATGCAAATGTCAAACTCACTGCTGTAAAACTGGCAGACAAGGTTGGGCCAAATTCTTGTATGCCTAACGCATAGATGACCCCAACCCATTGCATCTATGGTTTCAGTTATGTATGCTGGCAATGGGTGGCATTCAGGAACGAAGGTTTTCTCTACAAGAATATCACTGAACTGGCGCTTCCTTCCTGTGGTCTTTTTAGGTAACGCGTTGGTTACCTTACACTTGCACGCCTCATATGCCTTGGCTTCCCACGCCAACTCTCTTAATTCGTTTTCCAATTCCCTTTGGAGAGCTGACTTCCTTCGCCCCTGCCTTGCGGGCTGATAATGTTCCAATTCCTTTTCTAACGTGTTGTGCCTTGAGCAGCTTCCACGCGTTGCATCCTCAAGACCGGATGCGGTCTGCTCATCCTTTTGCTCCAAGATTAATTTTCTCTTTCTCGTCATTCTCTTTGCTTTTGAGGGCCCTTCATTCGTGTTAGTTTGGTGAGATTGCGATGCGTCTGGGCTAACTCCCCTTTCTTCATCTTCTTCATCTTCTTCCTCTAACTCCGCTTCGAGCATCATTGCATAGCACTCCGCTTCATCCATTTCAAGTGATGCGTTGGGTGGGTCAGAACGCATCACTTGCTCTTCTTGCCCTTGATTTAGACTTGCCAAGATTGCTCCAAACACTTCTTGCTCGTCCCTCCGAGCTAATTCCGCTAGTTCTTCGAGGCTTCGCTCTGACGCAGGACTGTCAGATCTGGGCCTTTATGGAGTGAATGGTGGGGTGCCGAATGGGGTATGCGGTGACCCAGAGAATGAGATGATAATGGGTGAATGTGGCGGTTGGTTGGACGCGTCTGCTTCAACTAGGTAGATGGTGGCCAAAGGTTGTATGAACAGTGGAGGAGGTGGGTGCACGGCTGGCGATGGTGCGTTATGAAGGTAGGCTGAGATGGGGTCATGCGTCGCATCCACTAGAGTGATGTTTGGAATGAATGGTGGTGGGGCGGGCTTGGTACACGATCTCTTCGCAGTCATGAATGACGAAGGACGCTGCCTTGGTTTGGAAGGGGTTTTAGGTTTTGGTTTTGGGGTGGTTTTGGGTTGTTGGGTAGTCTTAGAAGAAGGGTTTATAGGTGTTTTGGTGGGCTTCGACCGAGACGGTCGCTGGGAGGTGGAGGATGCCCCACCGTACAGAGGTTTAGTAGGGACAGTGGTTTATGAGGTTTTCGAGGGCTTAGAGGAGGCGATGATGAAACAGACGAGGAAAAGAAAGAGCTTACCGGCGAGACATCTCCAAAGCTGATTGATTGATTCTGGCTATCGGACATTGAAGACATCGTCGTCAAAGAGTGTCTGGAGAAATGCTTGAGCGAACGACGATGAAGGAAACGATAGACGCTAGGGTTTTTCTTTTTTTTTTTTACAGAGAGCTCGAGAGTAATGAAGGGTCTCGACTTTTATAAGCTGGGGAGAGAGAGAGGAGTGACGACAGACGACGCTTGACGTCTGTAATTAATATGAAGTCGAAGGGATGTTGCTTGGGTTTCCAAGCACTCGACTGCTTTGCATTTTCGAGACGCGTCCTTTCGACTTGGGCCATGCGTTAGACTTAAGTTTAACGTGTTCGTTTATTCCTATCCCGATTATACACAACTTTTTTTTTTATTTTTATTTAAAACAAGTAAATCTCTAATTATGAAGGCAATAACAGTGAACAATCAATCTTAAAATGCAGACAAACAAACAAAATAAATTCAAACGCAGCAATAAAATACATAATGCAAAAAGAATAAGGAAAGAGGAAATGTCCCTGGAATTTCGGTCGATGCGAACGCAGGGATGCTTCGACACGAGCTTCAGTTGGCTTCGCGTAATACGAGAGATGACTTTTGATGTTCTATGCCATCTTCAAAATATGGCTTCACTCTTTGGCCATTTACTTTGAACGCATTGGTGCAATCCTCCCGCGTTAATTCTACTACTCCGTGGGGAAAGATTGTTTTGATAATGAATGGTCCTGACCACCTTGACCTTAACTTTCCTGGGAAAAAACGTAATCGTGAATTGAACAATAAAACTTTTTGGCCAACAACAAACTCTTTCTTACTAATACGTTGGTCATGCCAACGTTTTGTCTTTTCCTTGTAGAGCTTGTTGTTCTCGTATGCGTTCAACCGCCACTCCTCAAGCTCATTGAGCTGAAGTTTGCATTGATCGCCCGCAGCGTCCAAGTTTAAATTTAGCTTCTTTACTGCCCAGAAAGCTTTGTGCTCCAACTCTAGGGGTAAGTGACAAGATTTTCCAAATACTAAAGAGTATGGAGACATACCTATGGGATGTAGGCAGTCCTGTAGGCCCAGAGTGCTTCATCCAGCCTCTATGCCCAGTCTTTCCACGATGCGTTGACAACTTTCTTCAGGATAGATTTTATTTCCCGATTGGATACCTCAGCTTGACCATTTGTTTGTGGGTGGTAGGCGGTAGCGATCTTGTGCCTAACATTATATTTGGCAAGTAATTTAGAAATTATGCGATTAATGAAATGCGTACCTTCGTCACTTACCAGGGCTCTTGGCGTTCCAAAGCGTATGAAGATGTTCCTGGTAAGAAACTTAGAAATAGTGGATGCATCATTTATGGCACAAGCTACTGTTTCTACCCACTTTGATACATAGTCTACTGCAAGCAGGATATATTGTTGGCCACAGGATAGGGGAAAAGGTCCCATAAAATCAATGCCTCAAACATCAAATAATTCAACTTCAAGAATATTGTTCAAGGGCATTGTGTCCCTTGATGAGATATTCCCGGTGTGTTGGCTAGGGTAACATTTACGAACATACTCCCTCGCGTCTTTGAAGAGGGTGGGCCAGAAGTATCCACTTTGTAAGACTTTCGCAGCGGTTCTTTGCCCACCAAAATGCCCTCCATAAGGAGAGTCATGACAATCAGCCAAGATGCGTTGTGTCTCTTCCCCCGTAACGCATCGACGCATTATGGAGTCAAGGCCTTGTTTATATAGAAACGGTTCATCCCAAAAATAAAATTTACTGTCGTGTACTAACATATTCTTTTGCTGAGAGTTGAAGTTCCCAGGGAATTGCTTGGTAGTTAAGTAATTAACTATGTCTGCGTACCAAGGTTCCCTGCCTTCAATTCTGAATAAGCTTTCCTCAGAAAATGAATCTTTGATTTCACTTTCTTGATCTTGCATTTCCTGATTTTCTAACTTGGACAGGTGGTCAGCCACCTGATACTCAGTTCCCTTTCTCTCCTAAATATCAATGTCAAATTCCTGTAATAGCAACACCCATCTTATTAATCTTGGTTCCGCGTCCTTTTTACTTATCAGGAACTTTATGGCTGAGTGATTTGTATAGATGGTGGCTGATGCACCAACTAAATAAGATCTAAACTTCTCGATGCCAAACACTACAACCAACATTTCTTTTCCATGGTTGTGTAGTGTTCCTGAGAGTCATTTAGTGTTTTGGACGCATAAGAGATGGGATGTATCAAATTTCCTTTCTTCTGCCCCAACATGGTGCCTACTGCAACATCACTCACGCCGCACATGAGAATAAAATGTTGCGTCCAATCTGGTGCTATTAGTACCAGAGCTGTAGTCAACGCATATTTCAATGTTTCAAACGCGTCACAACAGTCGTCATTGAAATTGTAGGGCCGGTTCGCTTCTAGTAATGCGCTCAGAGGTCGCGCAATTGGAGAAAATCCTCTAACGAACCTTCGATAGAAGCCAGCATGTCCTAGAAAACTTCGTAGAGCTTTAAAATTTGATGGTGGTGGAAGTTTAACTATGACATCTATCTTGGCTTCATCAACTTCCAACCCAGCTTTAGATACTTTGTGGCCTAAGACAATTCCTTCAGTCACCATGAAGTGACATTTTTCCCAATTCAGCACAAGGTTTGTTTCCTCGCATCGAGTGAGTACGGCCTCCAAATTATCTAAGCATGATTGGAATGAGTCTCCAAAGACTGAGAAATCGTCCATGAAGACTTCAACGGTCTTTTCCAAGAAGTCAAAGAAAATTGCCATCATACACCTTGGGAATGTTCCAGGTGCGTTGCATATCCCAAAGGGCATGCGTTTGAACGAAAATGTTCCAAAGGGACAGGTGAATGTTGTCTTTTCCTGATCTTCTGGGTCAATCAAAATCCAGTTATAACCAGAGTATCCATCAAGGAAACAATAAAATTCTTTTCCAGCAAGTCAGTCAAGCATTTGGTCAATGAAAGGATGGGGGAAGTGTTCTTTCTTGGTTGCCGCGTTGAGCTTCCTATAGTCCATATAGATGCACCAGCCCGTGACAGTTCTTGAAGGAATGAGTTCATTATTGTTATTGACTATCACAGTTGTTCCCCCTTTCTTGGGAACGCATTGGACTGGGCTTACCCAGCTGCTGTCGAATATAGGATAGATCACTACTGCGTCCAACCATTTTAAGATTTATTTCTTGATCACTTCCTTCATTATGGGGTTCGGCCTTCTTTGAGCCTTAATCGATCCTGACTTCCCTTCTTCCAGCCCGATTTTATACATGCAATAAGATGCTAATGCCACAGATATCCGCTAGCGTCCAACTTATTGCACGCATGTGCTTTTGCAGCATCTGCAAAAGAAAATGTTCGTTAGGCTCAGTAAGATTCGCATAAATAATTACAGGTAAAGTTTTGTTTGTTCCAAGGAAGGCATATTTCAAGTGACTAGGTAACGGTTTTAACTCAAGTTCTGGTGGTTCCTCTAGTGATGGACGCGTTGGTTTCGTCCACCGCACACTCGAACTTGGCAGCTCTGGTTCTTTCATGTTCTCCTTCAACGCGAGGACCTTGCACACTTGGGTCACTTCTTCTTCAGGCAACTCTATATTGTTCAGTTGACAATCTTCACTATCCGGGAATTTTAATGCGTTTAACACATTAAACTTCACCTCTTGCTTGTCTACGCGCATAGTCAATTCTCCCTTATGCACGTCTATTAAAACTTTCCCAGTGGCTAGGAAGAGGTGTCCAAGGATAATTAATACATCCCTATCCGCTTCATAGTCTAAGATGATAAAATCTGTTGAGAATATGAAGTTGTCAACTTTTACCAAAACATCTTCAATCTTTCCTTCAGGGTACTTGATTGTTCTGTCAGCAAGTTGAAGAGAAGCAGATTGTCTTTACAAAAGTAATATTTAATCAGATGAAAGTACGAAAGCGATAAATGAGATGAAAGGAACTGAGTCAAGCCACAGAGTACAATCTCTTGTATCTCTTTGGCTCAATTCTAGATGTGTACAATCACTTGTATAGGAATTGGATGAAGTGTTTCCCTCAAGCTCGGCTTCCTACGCTCCTTGACCGGTGGTGATGGTGGTTCTCTTCCCTTCTGTTCTTCTTGGCACCACAGCACAACTTCTAAAGATCTAAACTACAACTATGCTAATACTGAGAGTGAGAACTTGAAAATTTCTGAACTTTGAACTATGGAAGGATTTCATCTATTTATAGGCATTGGTCATCTCCAGCTTGGTGATGGGCAGCATTAAAGTCCATGCCCTAGTCAGCCGCCTGACACTCGAAAGCTTTTCAGATGCCGCTTGCTGCAGGTGCCCATACTTGCAAGTGGTGATTTGACACAAACAGCCAAAATCAATGAATCTTCTTTGCGTTGAATCCCTCCAACGTATGGCCCATGCATTAGAACTTTGTCTGCGACACTTCTTAATCATGCGTTAGCTTCTTGTTGAAATCCTGCAATATAACACGTTAGTGTCGCAGTATTTAGTAATAAACATTCTTTTGCATGAGTTTGCTAATGTTTGAGTAATTCCATGCGTTTCTTCTAAAAATGGGGGGATTTTATCATTAAAAACTTTAGTTGTTCCAACTTAAGAGCTAAAATAACTTGTATTTCTACAAGTTATCAGTTCCCATCTCCCAAATCAGACGAATCCCCAAAATGGTAAGTTTGAATCGGCGACCTGGCCACTCGCACCCATACAAATCAAATGACCACCCTCAATGACAGAAGTTCCTAACTCACTCAGGATTAAGGTCATGTTACCTATGGTAATCCTAGTGAAGTGAAGTCTCTGTCATGAACGGTGTTATATAACGAGACATTAACATTTCGTAGTCAAGTCTTATACAAACTCTTTGTATAGGATGCCCCCGCTCGCATGTCCCCAACACGAATGCTCAGGATCAAATCATATGTGACAAGTCACAACACTTGTGACCATTCCACAAAGCGGGTCGCGTCCGTAGCGTTACCAGGATAAGGTATCCCTCCTTTATCCATTTACTACAGACCATTTTGGTTATCACTCAAGACATGATCTACTTGTATGTCACCACATACATGCTTGAGTCACATACAGATAATCAAGGATTTTATGTTTATTGGTTTGTGGTAAAGCAAATAAAACAATTAACCGAGCAAAATACAAGATGTGAAGTAAATATCATATATTAACAATACAAGTATTCGTACATATTGCTTACAAACTACAGGACACGAGACTTTAGGGCATCAACCCCAACACACCATGTTTCCACAATGGCTTGTCTTATCGCCTAGATCATCGTTTAGTAATGTTACCGCATAGCACCATCGCATAGCACACAGCCTACTGCACAGCTCTTGCTCATCGTGTAGTGCTGACACCCATCGTCTAGCGCAACATGGCTACTGTCTAGCGCACACGCCCATCGCGCAGCGCCATTGCCCAACGTCATCGTCTAGCGTTGATGCCGATCGTGTTGTTCCAACACCCCATCGCTTAACGCCATCGTCCAACGCATAGCGTTATCATTTAGCGCGATCCTTCACCTCGTCTAGCGCCACGCATCTGCTACATGATCGCCTACCGCATCGCTTAGCTTCGCGCATTTACAACACGATCACCCAGCGCCCGCCTACACGATCACCTACCTCATCATGTAGCGCCACTCACTTACTAGACGATCGAATACCCAATCGTGTAGTGCCGCTCATTTGCTACACAATCGTCCAACGCCCGTTCATTACTACATAATCGTCTTGCGCGCGTACCTCCAATGCTTAGTGCCCATGTCTGCGCAACTTGAGGCTGCCGCATGCTTTGCTAACCTCTGAAGACATTGGTTGTCACATACTTTTCTCTTGGTCGCACTTTGGCTTCCTTCAACGCCCAAATAACCTCTCAAATGAGCAAGGCCAATGCATGGAACGACACCTAGCCAATTTTCTAGCTTCCAACGCATGGGTTACACTTAGCCAATTTTGCAAGCTTTACCCAAGAGTCAAGCTTTCAAATTCAAACTTTTCTTCTAACTTTTCACCCTTTTCTCTACAATTACACATTAATTTCCACATCAACCTACTCACCACACTGGTCTCAGTAGGGAACATACTCAAGTAGAGAAATTAGGGCTCAGGGTTCACACCGTTGTTACTCTCTCTCCAAGTTTCAATTTTCTTCTTTCCATCTTCTTCTTGAGAGAGATATTTTTATGTTATGAGAATTGACTCATTGAGTGCTAAATTTGTAAATCCACTCTATTTAGAGAGTTTTTCAAGTATGCTCTTTATTTTTTCAAACTATTGTAAGGGTTGTTCTTGATCCTGGAAAAGAGTAACAATTTGATCCTCAACCGTGGAAAAAATCAGGTTTGTTCTTGCACCCAAAAAAAGAACGTTTTACAGTTCGATTTTAAGCCGTGGAAAGAGTCAAGTTCGTAGTGACATATCCAAGAAGAGCTTGGGAAGTGGATGTAAGTCGGGTTGTGTCGAACCACTATAAAATTTTTCAGTGTTAATTTCTCTATCTCTCTCCTACTTTAATTTTGCAATTAATGTGTTATTATAGTTTATTGCACAAAATTAATTACAATATTTGTTCTTGAACTTAATAACTCATATTTGTATATTTTGATTGGTAGTTCTTAAATTTCTACATTCTCATCAATCTTGGTTATTAGAACCAAATTGGGTGCTTTAAAATAGTATTATTAACTTTTTGATTATTTTGAATTGAATTTATTTGCATGAATTTATTGTATAAATTACTTATTAATAAAAATTTTGTTATTTATTTAATTGGACCCATATTAGGAAAAAGTTGAAATTAGTTTTAAATAAGTCATACCGGTCCTACAACTGGTATCGAAGTCGGTTGCTCTCTTGTTTGTGATAAAAAATTTCATAAATCATTTTAAATTGATGACCCATTATTTGAGTTTCTCACTCCACATTAATGATTTATAAAGTTTTTATGAATTATTTATTAAATTTTGGATGATTTGACAATGTGAGCTACCATCTGAGCTACATAGGAAAGAAAATCTAACTCCTTTTGTAAATCTCTACAAGACTTATTATGCATCAAATAAAAAAAATGGACAATGGAAAAATAAAATGAAAAATGGAGATGCAAGGTATCGATCCCCATACCTCTCACATGTTAAACAAGCGCTCTACCATTTGAGCTACATCCCCAATCTATAGATAAGAAAATCTAACTCCTAGGTAAGAAAGTCTAACTTCTTTTATAAATCTCTACAAGACTTATTATGCATCAAATAAAAAAATGGATAATGAGAAAAATAAAAAGAGAAATGGAGATGTGAAGTATCATTTCCCGTACCTCTTGCATGCTAAGCAAGCGCTCTACTATCTAAGTTACATCCCTAAATAAAAGAAAATAGGCAATGGAAACTTTAAAACTTAATGAAATAAATAGACATCAACCTTCATGATCCTCGCAGTTGTTGTACTTAAAGAAAAATAGACATCAACTACAAACCTTAAGACCAAAAAGGGTATTTTGCACTATGATATTAATGATGCAACAAAAGCTTTAATACTTTTTTTTCTAACAAACACAATCGTGCCAACTTTTGGTTTTAAAAGGAGATTTGGCATATGAAAATGCAGGGTATTAATCCTCGTACCTCTCGAATGCTAATCGAACGCTCTACCATCTAAGTTATATCCTTAAATCATAGGTAAAAAAATCTAACTCTTATAAATCTTTACAAACTTATTAAGTATCAAATAAAAAAATGGACGATGAGAAGAATAAAAAAAGAACAATGGGGATCTACCATCTGAGCTACATCCCCAAACCATATGTAAGAAAATCTAACTTTTAGGTAAGAAAATTTAACTCTTATAAATCTCTACAAGACTTGATATGTATCAAATAAGAAAATAGACAATGGAAAAAATTAAAACAGAAATGGAAATATAGGGTATCAATCCCTATATCTCTCGCATGCTAAGCGAGTGTTCTACCTTCTAAGCTACCTCCCCTAAAGGTAGATAAAGAAGATTTATCTTCTTTATAAATCTTTACAAACATACTATGTAAAGGGCTATATGGAGAGAACTTTTCTCTCCCCATTTTGCATGCCTTTCATTTTTTTATTAAATGCCCATCAATTATGTCTGCTTTTTTCTATTCTTTTTTTAGATTTTTGTTTTCAACAAATTAGCCTCTTACGAAGAGGTATGAGTGGAAGAGATAGGAAAACAATAGGAAGAATGGAGAGAGGAGAGAGTAAAACAGTAACTTAAGTATAAATTATGTTCAAACCCATTTATAATTAAAAACAATTTTATTTATACTCTTTTCCAGTTTTATATTTTTCAGAAAAATATAATAACTGGAAAAAATTATATCACTTTGTGTTGCAAATATGTAATTTAATTTTAACTTCGTGTAATAACTAAATATCTTTTAATAAATAATAATCACCTTTTCATCTTTCATGGGATTCTCTTGTTGTATCCCTTCCCATAAAAACTAAAATTTGAATAGATACATCCCTTACAAATAGTACACAACACTTCACATAATAATTAGATATTTTGTAAAGAATAAATACAAGTTTTCATGTTTTCTTTGACCCCATCTCCATTTAAGACTGTCATCATAGAAATAATTGTAGAGTGATAATTGAGGTTTTCGTTATTCGTGAAGAATATATTGGATTATGTCAAAATGAAGCCTAGATGATCCATAAACTTATTTTCTTCGACGAAAAGGTATGACTGTTATCTTCATATTTAAATTTTAATTTATTATTATCCATTAACCATTATATTTGAGGAAAAAAATGATATATGTATTTTGAAGTTTAAATTTTGATACAATATTGATTATTAGATTTATTTCCAACTTAACAAATATTTATGTTATTCTCAAATTTGAATTTTGATTTGGTTGGAAATTTAGTTTTATTTTCTTTATTTTTTAAAATTCCTTTTTTAAGGAGACGAGTGAGATAAATTATAAGAAACAAAAATAAAACAAAAATTGGGTCGGTAGATAAAGAGTGGAAGTGGGTTTGAATGAGGAAAAGGGAAGAAGAACGGATGTGAAAGTAAAGTATAATGTTTAGGAGCAAGTGTTATTAACCATGGCAATTATTTTGGATTCAGAAATATAGCAGTTAAATTCAATCAAAGAGCGGCAACATTTTCTAATTTCACTTTGTAGGAAATTATATAAAGTATATTCTTTTTCAACCATAACAAAGATTTACATATTTATGTTATTTTAAAATTTAAATGTTGAGCATGTAGTTTTTATTAGAACTTGAAATTTTATATTATTATTATTTTATTAGTTTCAATTAGATCTTTGATTAGATTTCTATAGTTTCAACTTTTTCGGAATCTTAGATATCTTAATTATTTGTTTGAACCAGAATTTTTACCCATTGTTTATGTATTTGAATTTAACATGTTTATTTATTGTGTTGGGAGAACTACCCATGAAAACTATCACAATGAGCAACAGAGATCAAAGTTGATAGATTCAAAAGATCTAAAACAAAGGTATTGGTATCATATATATCTCTAACCTTAAATTACACAAGCATGACAACAAAACCAGGTTTCATCAAAGATATTATTCTTGTGTTAGTTGATGATTTACATTGGCGGAGCCAGAAATTTTATATAGGGGGCACTATATGCAAAAAAAATATCTATAAATGAATATAAAAAAGTATTCTTAACTTCATAAATTCACTAATTTAGTACATTACGATTGCCCTCTACAAGTTTTCATGTTTTGAAATCGATCCATGATAACTTCAGTATCTAACTTATCAAATAAATTCTTTTCAACATGGCTATAAGACAATCATTTATCCATAGATCTCCCATTCGATTATGCAATCGAGTCTTCACAATATACATAGCAGAAAATGTTATCTCTACAATAGTTGGGGCGACAGATAAAATCAACATCAAGGTGAGTAATCTATAAACTAATGGATAGACCTTGTCTTTATTTGCCAGGACCATTTTTACTACAAGATCACATATGTTTTTTAGCTCAACAAATTCAATATTTGAATGCATATCACTAATGTAATTTTGAAGTTGATCCTCAAGCATAGAGAGTTCAATAGTTGAAAAGTCTCTTGGGTAAAATTGAGCAAGTTGACTAAGCTTTTTTCTATCAAAAGAAACAAATGAATTACTTTGATTTAGACATACCACACAGATAAGCAATTCAATGTTTGTTTCAGTAAAATGATTATTCAACTTTTGAAGTTGCATATCAATGATGGTATAGAAAACTTCAACATGATAATGATATAAATTTGTAACTGGTTGAGATTTTCGCCTTTTTCTTCCTCGAATTAGAAATAGGTCATCTATTTTATGAACTTCAATATCATGACTATGACAGAAATCAGAAATCGTACTCAACAACGAATCTCAGTCAGACTCTCTTGTTTTTTGCCGTCTTTCTTTACAAATTTTAACTAAATCATTGCATTCACAATATCTTGATCTTTCCTTTGTAATGTTTGAGAAAAATCATTTGTGACTCCCAAGATAATTTTCACAAAATGTATATGAAAAACAAAGTCAAAAGATATAATTAAACTTATTAGAGTCTTTGTGTCATATTTTTGTTCTGAATTTGATCCACCTTACACAATTGCCTCAAGTACATCAACTATTGAAGAGAACATTGTAATAAAACTCACTAAAGTGTAGTAATGTGATCTACATCGAGTATCTCCTAGTCGTTTAATCATTATCTCCTGATTTAATCTTCGACCACTTAACATTTCACCATTATTTAAAGCTTCAAAAATTTTTAATTTGTGCTTCTCTCATAGAATATCTCGACGTTTTGCCGATGCCCCAAGTATATTCACCACATTTGTAATAATAAAAAAACGTACCAACAATTTCCACATGATTTTTAGCCGTACTTATAAGAGCTAATTAAATTTGATGAGAAAAATAATGAATATACAAAACACATTCATTTTCTTTTAAAATAAGTGCTCTCAAGCTGTTGAACAGTCCTTGCATATTACTTGCTCCATCATATCCTTGTCCTTGCAAGCGAGTGATGCTTAACCCACGTTGAGAGAAAAAAAAAATATTTATGGCTTTCTTAAGTGATAGAGAGCTTGTATCAGTGACATGTATGATTCAAACACATCGTTCAATCACATGACCTTTATCCGCATATCTCAATACAATTGACATCTGCTCCTTTGAAAATACATCTTTTGATTCATTTATCAAGTTAGAAAACTGTTTGTCACTCATATCTTTTATAACCATATTAACAACTTCTACTGCAATGGAATGCACTATATCTTTTTTAATATCGAGCGAAGTCAATTTCAAATTATTTTGAGCATTTTTCAATGTCACAGCTTCAATATCCTTATTATGGTTGCATAACCATTGTAAAAGTTCAAGAAAATTACCCTGATTCTTCTAATCATCTGTTTCATCATGTCCATGGAATGCAAGTTATTGTCGTAATAAAAATCGAATACAATCAATTGATGCACATAATCGAGTTCAATACTCAACTCATGCTTGGTCAGACATCCAATTTAAAAAAAGTCTCGATATGTTGTTTTTATTTAAGAGCCTCACATTTACCCAAAGCCGTATTGTGTGTACTATTAGGATCACCAACATGAATATGCAATTTCTCTTTTTTCTTCCAATTAGAAAATCCTTCACTAACAAAACAGTCACCTCCTGACTCTTCACTTACTTTTGGTTTGAATAGATAGCAACATAAACAAAATGCGGCATCCTTTGAAATGTTATATTCTAGCCAATTAGAATATTCACTAAACCAAGTCGGGTTTAGACATAGATTTTGTACCAAATTTCTTAAGTGAAAAAGTATGATTTTGAGGTTGATAATGATCTTTTAGCAAATATGCTTTACAAACTTGATCTCGAATATTATAATTATAATCACAAATTGTGGTTCTTAGAATAGGATCTGCGGATAGTTCTTCTAGATTGAATTCTATGTAAGATCAATCAAAATTCAAAACATTTTTTTATCTTTTGAAGATGATGTCTCTAATGTCTCTATTGTTGTTTTTCTTTTATAATATCTCTCCATATTAATTTTGAATTAACTCTACAAAATTATTAATAATAAGAATATTACTGACTATTGTAAAGATTTAAAAGCATAAAAACTTAAAGTTTAAGAAGATTTTAAAACTTACTTGCCAAGTTCGTATATCCAAACGAGTAACAACAAATAATCCTCTAACTTGAACTCTGAAATTAATTTTAAAAACCTATACGACTTATGTGAATGTAAAAATAACATGAAAACAAAAAATATATAGAGAGAGTAATGTGAATATAAAAATTATGTAAAAAGATTAATGGCACAATAAAAATATCTCTTCATATTGAATTAGAGCTAACTCTACAAAAGTATTCACAATAAAAATATTAAAAACTATTATGTAGATTTAAAAATATAAAAACTAAAAAGTCCAAGAAAATTACAAACTTACATATCAATTATATGATACGTATAGTCTAACGAGTAACAAAGAAATTATTTGTACAACTCTAAAACTAATATATATATATATATATATTATGTAGGAAAAGAAAAGTAAACATTACCTATTCAAGAGAACCTTATTAAGTATTGAGATTAAAACCTTCCCTAAACTTTGAAGGAAAAAAAACTTCCACGGAAGATAAAGGAATTACACTGTTTCTAATTTTTTGGAGATTGATTTGTGATTGCAACCTAAAAAGTTAAAACCTACTCTATATTTTAACTTCATATTTAGAATTTTTTTTCATAGAAATCCCACTTTTAAATCAGATTTTTTTAAAGATAAACCAGTTTTTGATGAGGAATTTAAAATTAGAGTTACAAAAGGATCAAGTGAGATTTGATTGCAAATCCCAATGCAACATCAGTCAACCACTTAACCACAAAGGAGATTTGACAATAAATACACATTTATAAATAATATTATTAACGATTACCTAAAAATTTATATTAAAAATATAAAACCGATAAATTTGAGGGAGGCATGTACCCCTGGCCTCTATGTAGCTCCGCCCTTGATGATTTATATTGTTATTCCATCACCTTTTAATTTCATGTAAAAATATACAGTTTATACTACTCCCATAAAAAATATATTGATTCAAAATTTATGTTCCGAGTGTTCCAAAGATCCTCAAACACGTGCAACTCATTGTTATATTTGTTGTGAATTAACATAAAATAGAATATATATATATAGTTTTGGCTATCAACTATTTTAATATTTTTAATTTTTATGTCAGATATTTATTATTTAAATTTAATAAAATTTATATTAATTTGTTATTGAAATTTCACCGACAAGATTCATTTTTCAAAGATCTATAGTCACATGCATAGAACATGTTTTATAGCTAGTCAAATAACAAATGAATAATGGTATATTGTAATAGAGCAATGAAGAGGAGGCAGGATATCAATCGCCATACCTCTCGCATGCTAAATAAGCACCCTACCATCTGATCTACATTCCTAAAATATTTTTAAACTTGCATACAAATAAATAAGATTTTGCACTTATAAGAACAATGGGCTGGACTACCAGCCCACCGATTTTCGGCCCAGTAACCTGTTTAACTGATTGGAGCAAATGGGCCGACTACCAGCCCAGTCCTCAAAAAGGAGAATTGAAATCACTTCACTGTCACATTATTTTACCAAAATAAATAAAATTACAGAAAAGCTAGATTTTTCTTTTTCTTCTTCCACAATATGTGGATAGGAGATTCGAGCCTCTAACTTCAAAATTATAGTATAAACACTAATTGAGTTATATTTGTTTCGACAACTAAACTTGTTAGTCTAGATTACAATAATTTAAATTTCGTAAATAAATTAAACAATATATTTTTATTCAAGTATTTTGTTATTAGATAAAATACGAATCACTGACCTCTTTCATATATAATTGATATTAGAAATGTCCAGGGTGGGGTGGGGTCAGGATGACATTCTCCATCCCGTCCTCGCTCCCCATTGCATTCCCCATCCCTGTGAAATTTTTCACGGGGATCGGGACGAGATTCCCGGCGGAGAATTTTTTCTGTTACTTTTTTTTGTAAAAGGTCAATTTAAATCACTAATGTGAACAGATTTTAATTAAACAATTAACTTTATCACTAAATTATTTATTAGGGTTAGTTTTATATGACAATTTGAATTTAAAGATAAATTACTCAAATTTTGACATAAAAAAACTAATTATTTTTTAGTAGAAATAAATAAATATAAATCAAATTATTCACATATATAATCTAAATTTTAACATTCAATTTAAACATATTTCTTATTTTTTCCAATAAATAATCAAATTTGAAATTTAAATGTACTATTTATATAATAATAATTATAACATAACATTAGATAACTATACTAAATAAATATGTAGAAGCTAATCGGGGCAGGGACAAGGAACGGAACGGGGTTGGTGGCGGGGAATGCATTCCCTGTCCCCGTCCCCATTTAGCTCACGGGTAATTTTTTTCCCTACTCCCTCCCCCATTTCCCACTTAATCGGGGAATCCCCGTCCCGTTCGGGGCGGGACCTTGCAGGGTCTTGTCCGAAATTGGACATCTCGAACTGATATTTTCATATATTCAAGAAGTTAAAAGTTTTTTTAAAAAAAATTTTTTAAAAAAATTTTTTAGTCCTCAATACATACTGATGCCAGCTAAGCTAAACTCGCAGAGTTAAAAGTTCTCAAACTAGATGTATCAATACCAGTCATTTAATTTTTATATATATAAAGGTTGGTACTAACTTTTGTTAATAAGTTTAAAGTATATATAGTCTTTTTAAGTCTTCCAAGTTTCACGTAGTATCAATTGAGATAGATTTTGTCTTTGAATGGAATAGATGTTTTTTAGTCTTATTATTAATAAGCTTCCATTTGTACTTAAAATAAATAAATAAATAAAAGACATTTTTGGTCCATGAAATTTCATAGAAGTAATAATATAGTCTTTGAACTTTAATAAGTAATAATTTAGTTCCTAATGTAAAAAAAATTAAAAAAAAATCAAAATTAGATGTCAATTTTTAATACTTTATAATGTAAACTTCTAAAAATATTAGGTATCTAGTTAGTTTAATGGTTCATTTATGCATGAAATCTTATTAAACTTTAATATTGATTTATACATTAGGGATTAAATCGTTACAAATTCTAAAGTACATGGACTAGATTGTTACGTAGTAAAGTTCATGGACTAAATTGTTATAAAATTGAAAGTACAAGAATTAAATCGTTACAAATCAAAGTATATGGACTAAATTATTATTTATATAAAAGTTTATGGACTAAAGGTTAGTTTTACAAAAAAAAAAAAAAAAAAAAAAAAAAAAAAATCAATTTGATACCTATATGATTTTGAAAAACGTGCTTGTTTTTCTTGTAATTTTTTAGAACTATTTTTATCTTTCTTATAACATTTGAATTTCTAGTCAAATTTTAATAATAAAAATATGTTTAATTCTAAAAATACTTTTTATAGTTTGATTTTGAAATAAAAAAACGCTAAAAAAAAAATAGGTAATCAAAAGAAAAAAAATCCATAGATACAATTATAAACTTGATTTTTAAAAATCAAATGGTGAACATACATATAAATTAATTTTATGACAACTCAAAAATTGAAGTATATGTACTTGAGAAATGAAACATAATTTAAAAGAAATAAAAATGTCTCTAAAGATTAAAAAAAACTTCCAATTAGTGTTAGAAATAAGCATTATCTCGATACCTATGAAGCATGGACACGAATACAGATACAAGATACGGATACAATGGGATACAGCGATACGCCAATTTCTAAAAAAAACTAGGAAACTGATACGTTGAAGATACGTTTTCATTTTCTTAAAAAAAAGAATCTAGGATATAGATAAATTTAGCATACAAGTTAATGAAAATAGTACAAAATATAATACAAAAAACAACATCTAAGATGTTGAAGCACAATAGTCAATAAAATGCAATAGAAAAGTGACACTCATATTGATCAAAGAAGAAGAAGAAGATTAGAGGGAGGAGTATGAAGATAAACGAAGAACTTCTTCGTTGAATTGTTGAAGATATCCAAGTGGGTTATATATTTGTGGACTTTGTGAGAACTCAAATGTGAAGATGAAGATTAGATGATTCTAGGCTTTGGCCTTTTATTTTTTCTCCCATTTAGTTTTGGATTCGAGTAGTGAGCTTTTTGAATAGATTGTTTAGTTTTAGATTGGGAAAGATTAGATGAGTTGCTTATCTTTTTTTTTTAAAAAAAAAAGTAAGCGTAAAAATAGATACTTCAAATTGCATATCGGTATCTGGAAAGTATATGAAAGTACCGGTATACGATACGTATCTGTGCTTCATAGCTCTTCACAATCAAAATTAGGAGGATCATCAATTCACCCAATCAAGTGGCTTGAAAGGTACAAAACTATTTGCATCAAATAGCATTTTTTAGAATATTATATTATCATGCACCTTAGCACGGATTAAAAATATCGATATCAGAATCTCAATTTTACATATATATGGATAGATATATCAATAAACTATCAACATAGTCAATAATTTTTTTTTTTGTACAACAATTATAGGGATGGGGGATCAAACCTCCGACTTTAAGAAGAAATGTCGTGTTAATTATCATTAAATTAAGTTCATTTTGATAGTTTTGAATCTCTAGATATTTTTTATAGATATATCGACGTATGGCAAATATTTCAATCATTGTACATCAAGGAGATGGAGATTAAAAACTATGGTCTCTTAATATTTAACCCATTAAGTTATGTTGGTGTTGGTTGTGTGGGTATATATAAACCATCTACATGTTAGGCATTTTTTGAAAGTTTTTATCCACATTGACCAAATTTAAGGAATTAATAAGGGAGAAGAAATATAACATGTCTTTTGCCAAAATTTAGACAAAACTTAAATTGCACTCATGTTGAGTAAGAAGTCAAACATCAGTAATTAGCTTTACATTGTTGCTTATTGTTTACTCATAATTATTATGTCTAATCTTACTTTTAATCAATAATCATTAGATCATGGAAAGAAAGTGCAAAATTTAAAACTTTTAGCATTTAAATTAGAAAAATGTAAGAATAGCATTTACATGCAAAAGCTAAAACAGTTAAGGGTGTGCTATATGTAATTTACTTTTCATAAATTCAAGTGTTTAATAATTCATTATATGTTAGAATGAAAAGTTGATATGGTTAATTAGGAATAATAATGATGATAGAGAAAGAAACCTTAATACAAGTGTTGATGATAACACATGTGACTCAAAGAAAGAAGCATTTGCATGCTAATTAGTCATACTTTAAATGGTGTGTGCATCTAAAAGTGAAACTATGGTCGTGCCATCTAAAGTCAAACGACAACATGTGGCTATTATGAAAAAGATACATGTGTCCTCATATCCAAATCGGATTGTTTTTCTTGCCGTGATCAAAATAGATGCATAATTTAAAGAGTTTTCTTGTTCAATCCAGTAACAAACATGGTAACCATAAATAATTGTGCCAAGTGGGTGAAGAATACAAGATGATCCAACGGATAAAATCAAATCAATTTAATATTACCTTTTTCAATTCAAAATGTTCCTTTCTTATGTTTTAAAGAGATGAAAAAAAAAAAAAGAAAGAATTGTTGATAACTTACACATCAGTTATGTTAACGAATTTAACACATATAACCTTGTAACCACGCAAAGGAGTGGAACTAGAACCACGGAAAGTATACTAATTTGAAGACATCACTATACAAAAGATAAACTAAAGAGACCTATAATAAATCCCAAAGGCTACCTTTCAACAACCATGAATAAAGCAATCTAGGAGAGAGAAATATTAACATATGGGGTACCATTGAAGAAAGAGAGTGAAAGGGATAGCTTTTAAGTGTATATGTGAAGCTTCTTAACATATGATGATGATATACGAGTATCAATCTCGTTTCAAAGAGATAAATTGTAATCTAAATATGTTTTTTTGGTATAATGAACTAGATTTACACACGTATAATTCTCAACCAAACTATGATTCACCACTTACTTAAAATATTAAAAAATTCTTATAATCTCGTGCCGAATATATATATTTTGAAGTATAATACTGGCAAATATTAATGACATTTTAATCGATGACACATGTTTTAACTAGTTGAATATCCAGCACATGTGTCCACAACTCAGTTGGTATGAATTTGTATTATCAATCTCGAAATCTGAAATTTGATCACATAATGTCAAAAACCAATAAATGGTTTTATACAAATTTTGATGATCCAATATATTTTTATCTTTTATGAGTAACAGAGGATTCTTTTTTTTTTTCTTTTCTTTTTCCACAAATTATTTATAGAATAAACTTAATATATTCAAATTAAATGTAAAGACATGATTCACATAACATCACGTCAATCATTCCTAGTTGATCCAAAACTAGTGGATGAAACAAAAAGGAATCATTTGAAAATATTGAAAGCATTTATCAAGATTTTTGTCGCCCTTTCATTATTATTTCATTCTATTTTTTAAAAAATTCAAACTTACAACGGGAACACGGACACTAATAAAATATAATATTAAAATAAATATAATATAATTATAAATTAAATAAATATTAAAATAAATTAAACTTAATATATAAATAAACAAAATAAAATAAAAGCAAAATAAAAAATAAAAAATTTCTCTAAATTCTCCACTTTCTCCAATTTTCATAGAATTTGTACAATGTGTGTGTCTTCCAAAACTCACAAAATGCCACTATTTATAGGCAATTTAGCAAGTAGGAGGTGGATTACATAGACACTAATAATGTGTAATGTTGAGACATATGGACAATACTTTAAAAAATGAAGGCATGACACATGATCAATGGACACTAAGTATGAGCATCTAATGGACATCTATTATCATAATATTTATAATACTCTCTCTTAGATGTCCATTATATATATGAAATATGTCTCCTTAAAAAACCCAATGGGGGAAAAAATCCTAGTGAAAGGAAAATAGTACATATTTCATATAATTTATACTTTTAAAAAGTACATTTACTCTCCCTCATAGAAACGTCACTTAAGATCTCTAAGTCGTTGCATTCCAATATTGTGCACCAATTTCTCAAAGGTCACGGTTCGTAATGATTTTGTAAATAAGTCTGCTAGGTTATCCTTCAAATAGATTTGTCGTATAGTGATGTCACCATTTTCTTCAAGATAATGAGTGTAAAAAAGTTTTGGTGAAATATGTTTTGGTCTATCTCCTTTAATATATCATTCTTTGATTTGGAATATGCATGTTGTGTTGTATTCATAGAATATCGTTGGAAGATTTTTACTAAAAGGCAAACCATATGTTCCACGAATGTGTTGAATTGTTGATCTTAGCCATACACATTCTCAACTAGCCTCGTGAATTGCAAGAATTTCAACATGATTTGAGAAAGTAGCTATTATGGTCTATTTCACTGACCACCACGATACAGCAGTTCCTCCACAAGTTAATAGATAACTTGTTTGAGATCTAGCTTTGTATAGATCAGATAAATATCCAGAATCTGCATAACCATCCAGATCAAAATTCGATTTATTTGAATAAAACAAACCAATATCAATCATTCCTCATAGATAATGGAGTATATGTTTAATTCCGTTTTAATGTCTTTTTGTTGGAGAAGAACTATATCTTGCTCATATATTTACTGAAAATGCAATATCTGATCTTGTATTATTAGCAAGATACATAAGTGTACCAATTGCACTAAGATATGGTACTTCATGACCAAGAAGTTTTCATTATCGTCTCGAGGTCGAAATATATCTTTCTTCACGTCTAATGAACAAACTTCCATTGGAATGTTCAATGGACATGCTTTGTCCATTTAAAATCTTTTTTAAAAAATTTCTGTATAAGTTAACTGATGAACAAATATCTCATTTGCTAAATGCTCATTTTGCAAACCAAGGCAATATTTTATTTTTCCGAGATTTTTCATCTCAAAATCTTTCTTAAGATATTTTATTGCCTTCGAAAGTTCTTCAAGCGTTCCAATTATAAATTATCAACATATACAGTTATAATAGAAAATCATGACTGTGAATTTTTTATAAAAAAATACACAGACGTATTGGATTATTTTGATGTCCTTATTTCAACAAATATCTACTCAAGCGATTGTAACACATTTGTCATGGTTATTTCAATCCATATGTCGATCTCTGTAACTTTATTGAATACAATTCCCGGGAATTTGATTTATATGTTTTAGGTAACTTAAATCTTTATAGAATTCTCATATAAATATCATCATCAAGAGATTCATATAAATATGTTGTGACTACATCCATAAGATGCATATCCAGATTTTCGTATACAGTCAGACTAATTAAATATCTTAGTGTAATTGCATCCACTACTAGAGAATATGTCTCCACATAATTAATATTAGTTCTTTATGAAAAACCTTGTGCAACTAGTCTTGCTTTATATCTTGTGACCTCATTATTTTCATTTCTTTTCCTCACAAGTACCCATTTGTATCCCACAGGTTTGACACTTTATGGTGTTCGAACCACCGGTACAAAAACCTAAAGTTTTGAATGTGAGTTTAATTCTGCATCGGTTGATTCTTTCCATTAAAACCAATCTTTTCTATGTTGATATTATTCAACAGGTTTTAGTTCAAAATCCTCATTTTCAGATATAATATCAAGAGCAACATTATACACAAAAATATTGTCAATAACTACATGAGTTTAGTTCCATCTTTTTCCTGTTATGACATAGTTTACTGAAATCTTGTTATTATCTGTAGGTATTTCACCTTTCTCATTAGTCATGTCAAGGATTTTTTCATGGATATTTATATCCTCAACTAAGTCTTCTTAACTATTTATTATTTTTCTTTTTCAAGGTTTTTTTTTATCTTTGGAACTCATTGGTTTATCACGCTTCTGGCATGTTCTAGACTTCTTAATGACAACTTGCTATGTTGGGATATCAATTTTCGATGGAACATTTGCAATTGGTTTATGTGAGTTAGTTACTTTCTTTGCATCTACAAATGCATCTGGTAATTGATTTGCTATATTTTGCAAATGAATTATCTTCTGAACTTCAAATTCACATTGATCTGTACGAGGATCTAAATGATATAATAACGATGTTTCATGTAATTTCTTTTTCCAACTTTTTAATTCTTCCCCCTAATGTTGGAAAGTTTGTCTCATTAAAATGACAATCAGCAAATCATGCATGAATACATCATCCGTTAGGGGTTCCAGATATTTAATAATTGATGGAGAATCATATCCAATATATATTCCTAACCTCCTTTGAGGACCCATCTTAGTGCATTGTAGTGGAGCAATTGGAACATATATTACACATCCAAAAATTCTCAAATGAAAAATATTTGGCTCATGACCATAAGCTAATTGTAATGGTGAGTACTTATGATAAGCTACAGACCTAATGCGTACAAATGACGTTGCATGCAAAATAGTATGTCCCCATGTAGATGAAGGAAGCTTAGTGCTTATAAGCAATGGTCTTGCAATTAATTGCAAACGTTTTATGAATGATTCTGCTAAACCATTTTGTGTATGAACATAAGCTATAGGATGTTCAACATTTATCCTATTTGACATACAATATTATCAAAAGCTTGAAATGTAAATTCACCAGCATTATCAAGACGAATGGTCTTCATTGTATAATCAGGAAATTGTGTTTTTTAACTTAATTATTTGAGCCAGTAATCTTGCAAATACAAGATTTCGACTTGATAATAAGCACAAGTGTGACCATATGCCGGAAGCGTCTATTAATACCATAAAATTTCTAAATGTTCAACTTGGTAGGTTAATTGGTTCACATATATCGCCATGAATTAGTTTTAAAAATGCAAGTGATTTAGTCTCCATTTTGACTGGTGATGGTCAAATGATTAATTCGTCTTGAGATCAAACATCACATGATGATTCATTAGATTGAATAATCTTTTGGCTCTTCAATGGATGTCCATTTGAATTCTCAATAATTCTTCTCATCATTATAGACCCTAGATTACCTAATCTATCACCCCAAATTGTAAATATTTCTGGATTCATGAACTTCAGGTTGATTGTTGCATATGTTTCAATTAATCGTGTATGAGTATAATATAATCTAAAAGATAAAGCAGACAACTCTTCCAGTATACGTTTTTCATATGAGACAATAGATGTGATATAAAGATACTCCACATTATTTTTATCTATAAGTCTCAATATGATAACCATTGCTATATATATCTTTACAACTAAGTAGATTTCTCTTTGATTGACTAGAGAATAATGCATTGTCAATTGTAAATTTTGTTCCTCTGAGCAAAATAATATTTGTTTTTCCAAATCCTTCAATCAGGTTTGCAAAACCTAGTATTTTTCTTCCAGCATTGTTAATTTGGAAAAATATTTTCTATTTGTAAGTATTGTATGTGTAGTTGTACTGTTTGCCAGACACAGATCTTCTTTGCTCATTTTTTGGTCACCCAACATATGAAAATGATCCAGTTTCTTCATTAAAAGAAAATTATTACAATAAGAAAAAAAATATTTTGAATATACAAAGGTTAACATTTACTAAGAGAAAAAAAAATGGAGATGAAAAAAACATCAAGTCAAGATATTTTCAAAGTCAAATGAAATATTTGATGTTTCATCAATTCTGTCAATTTTCTCTTCGTGAGATTCAAAGAAGTCTGCCACATCCAAATTTGTCATATGGGATGATATGCAAAATTTGCTGCCATATTTTTCTCTTTTTCCTTCAGGGATGTTTGATAGAGATCAATGAAGTGTTTTGACGTACGACAGGTACGTGACCAATGCTCAGTCATTCCGCATCAGAAGCATTTATTTTCAATATTTTTTGAATTATTATCTTGTGGAGCTTTTCCTTTGTGATCATCATTTTCTTCCTCTGTCACAGTCACGATCTTGACCACGACCACAACCTCAACCACGATTATTACTAAAATTCACATCATTCACTTCAGAAAATGGTGTCGTTCTAGTTGATCGAGATTCATGATTTTTCATCAATTACTCGTTATTTTTTTCGGCCACGAGAAGACATGAAATTAGTTCAAAATATTGTTTAGAACCTTTCTCTCAATATTGCTATTGCAAGAACATATTCGAGACATGAAATGTAGAAAATGTCTTCTCTAACATATCAACATCAGTAATTTTCTCTCCGCATAACAATAGTTTCAAACTAATTTTAAATAATATAGAGTTGTAATCACTTACTGATTTAAAATTTTGTAGCCTCAAGTGCATCCACTCATAATGAGCTTTAGGAAGAATAACTATTTTTTTATGATCATACCCCACTTTCAAATTTTTCCACAAGATACGAGGATTTTTTACGGTAAGATACTCCATTTTCAATCTCTCGTGGAGATGATAGTGAAGGAAAATCATAGCTTTTGCTAGATGTCGTATTTCCTTCTTTAATAGTTTCTCCAAGATTCATAGCCTTTAAATGGATTTTGGCATCAAGTACCCATGACAAATAATTATTGTTGTTAATATCAAGGGCGACAATTTCTAATCTTTTGAGATTTGTCATGATAGCACTATCATAAAATATTGTATTTATATTAGAAATCTAATAGATATTAAATATGCAAAATAACATTAAATTTATTAATTATAACGAAGAGGGAAAAACCAACATACCTTCAGCAGACGAAATGAAAGAGGCTCGTGTGATAACTTGTTGTGAACTCGAGGAGCACAATGGGAATACGGATATCAATAAAATATAATATTAAAATAAATATAATAGAATAACAGAATAAATAAATGGGGTCTTTCTAAATATAAAAAAATATTTAAAAATATTTACACTTTATAGTAAAAGTTCAAAAAATACAAAGCACTTTTGGAATTTTTTGTTATAAAATGTAAATATTTTTTAGATTTTCCTATTTATAATAATTTTCCTAAATAAATATTAAAATAAACTAAACATAATATATAAATAAATAAAATAGCAAAATATAGAATAAAAAATTTCTCTAAATTCTCTAATTTTTCATAGAATTTGCCTAATGTGTACCTTCCAAAACCCACCAAATGCCACTATTTCTTGGTATTTTGGTAAGGAGGTAGATTACATGAATACTACTAATAATATGTAATGTTGAGACACATGGACAACACTTTCGGAAATGGGGGCATGACATACAATCAATAGACATCTAATGGGTATATGTTATCATAATACTTTTTAATTTATTTTTTTTAATTATAATACGAATAATGGTAGGAATTAGGATGTGGTTTGTTGAAGCTTCTAAACATTAGGCACATATATTTTGTTCTGAGAAAAGAAAAAAGAAAAGAAAGAAATTATTGCCAGATCTAGTAATATTTATATATTGTCATTTTGTTATAAGGTGAATTAATCCTTTAGTAGTACTCTAAAAAAAAAAAAAAATCAAATCAAATCAAATTTCATTATCTGAAAAATTGAATATATACGAACTTTCATATGTTTCCTGGGAGTATGATATGTTGTATATGGAGGTTTGAGCTATAACTAATGGGCTGCCGTCAGATTTGTAAGGCGGATTATTATCTTTCAAGTCTTGTTTAGTTTGGGTCTTATGCTTATTTAAAAAACACACACACAATTTAGAATATTTCGATTGAAAAATCTTGCTACCCTTCATTGACTTCATTAATGTGATTTCCACACTCTGAGATGCCATTCAAGAATTGCTCCTTACCAACAGTAAATGTAACTCAACTGCTTATGAGCTAGCCTCTCACATGTGAGGAAACAAAAATCATGCATCCATAATTAGTTTCTACTTATTTGTCAATACAAGATTGACTCAATTGATCATGAAATAAAACAAGAGTGCTTTCGACATAGTCTCTAATATATTTGTTAATAAACATAACTCATGAGTATGAAATAAAATATATAGTCTCCATCAACGGTAAAAGATGCGAGTGAAAGTTCAAATTCACTCAAACTATTACTTTACAACATTCTCAGTAAATTGAAGACTCAAATTTCGAGCCACCACTGAAATATTGTATAAAGAAAAAAAAAAAAGTTACTTCTAATTAAAACATGAAAACTCTAAAACTTAGAATAAGATTCAAATCTAAAATTTATTACAATTACTAAAAAGAAAAAGGAAGTAATTGTCCAAACTTGTAGATATATAAACTGCTCGAGCTTTAAATCAATCACGTCTATCGAGGCCATTAAACACGTCGTTTCGACGTTCATTTATGACGATGTGTAATGTAACTGTAAAACAAACCCGCAGATTCATCGCCAAACGCCGATCGGGAAAAGAAGAGTAAAGGAAAAAAAACCTTTAAATTCGTTTATCATCGGCAAAGTGTGTTCCGATACGGCGATTCAAACGCCGCTGAACTTCTTTCCAGCCGTAGATCCGTGTAGAATTTCTTGATGAATTCCTCCGCTGCTTTGTCGACGAACTGACTATCACCGTCGTCTTTTAGAGAAAACGGCGAATCTGTAACACGCAATTGCCGTACGACTAACGGACTCTTTCCAAATCCAGGCAACGACACTAACGGCGACGCTTCGGATTTCTGATCGGTGTGAAGAATATCGAGAACTCTTTGAACTGCCGTAACGGTGGAGAAATCATCGTAGCGGTAAGATTTGGGGAAATAGTGTTGTTTTCGAAGTTTTTTGTTGAAGTAACGGAACGGATATGCTGTAGCAGGACTGTTACTGCAACTGAATTCATAATCGCGCGTTGAGATGTACGAATTGGCGATATCGATCGTTTGGCAACTGAAAGCAGATCCGTGATGAAATTCGACGAGATTCGCAATCGCTTTTCCAGCGATTTTGCTTCGTTTGAGCATTAAATGAAGATCGAATGCAATCTTGCTTTTGCTTAATCCTTTCCTCAACATGAACACAACCGCTCGCAATACGTTCCATAGCTTCTTCTTCACTGCCGGACGAATCGGCTCCATTTCCATTTCAAACAAAACAAACAGAATTTCAGAAGAAATTTGTAATAATGCCGCCTTGTTCTTCCTCGTTTTAGAGAGAGATGATTTTTTTTTCTTTTTTTCTTTTTTCAGTTTTGAGGAGCTTGAACTTGATCGGTTAGAAGGAGAGGGATATATAAAGGGAATTAATGGTACTTAATGGGGAACATTATCTCACTCGCGTTTATAGCGCGTGTTAAAAACGCGCTTTTGAAGCTATTGTTTGTTAATCCACGCGTTTTTGAAGCGAGTTTGTGTGAGATTTGTCTTCCATTTAGTTAAGAAAAACCAAATAATAATAATAAATATCTAATATAAAGGCTAATACTTCTTTGGGTTTTTTTTCTTTAAAAGAATGGAAAGTACATTTGATTTAGAATTTTCTTTCAAATGAATCAAAAATTCGAATTGCTTTTTTTTAAAAAAAAAATAATAATAATAAAATTTGAATTGCTTGGATATGTGTCCCAATGATTACATATATCATGATCATCAACCTTTGCCCAAATATCAAGTTACTAGGTGACATGAATTCCAAGTTTAAAGTTTTAGATGATAGCTTCTCGAAATTCCCACCCATCATTCTATTCTAATATTCAACATGAAAAAAAATCTAATTTCTTAAGATTTCACTATTGTTAAATTACAATTTAATCTCTAAACTATATGTTTGGTCGAAAATGTTAGGAAGTAGAAGTTGGAAATTTCTCTCATTACTAAAAAAAAATATCAATTTGATATCGTATTAATTCTTCATGAGTATGAGAAGTTCTTCATAACTCTTTGAAACTCGCTATTTCACTTTTAGTCTTGAACACTTTCTTTAATGTCATTTGGATTTTTTTCATCCTATCTAATAAGATATTGATATACTCAAATTTTTAAGAAAAATAATCGATCAATTAGATACAAATTTAAATTATGTCTTATGAAATATTAAAGTTTCAATTTTGTATTGATGGATGAGTGAATCTATGGTTTATTAGATACGAAATTTAAAATCCAATGGTTCATAGCACATTAAACTAAAAATTTAAGGATATGTTAGATATTAAAAAAAACGATAACCAACCATAAGTCGTGATGGTTGTATTGCATATTTTGTTTGCCTAAAAAAATCTTTCGCAAAATAAAGGTAAAACAAACGAACTAATGATTATTCAACTAATTAATTTTTTTAAAAAAAGAAAAGCTAATTAAAACATTACACATATTTTATAAAGTCAAAAGTGTACATTTCTTCGCTCACAAATTTGTTGATGATACATATTTCATGGGGAGTTAAGGTATGCTTAGTTCACCTATATGTTTTTTACTTACCTACTCAATGAGTGTAGATCAATATTTATAAACGTTGTAAAGCTACTAAGAATCCGTTTTATAACGTTTTTATTTCCTATCTTTTATTTTTTGTTTCTCATTTTTTAATAAACGGATTTATTTGATAACCTTTTCCGTTTATTGTTTCTAAAATTTGAAGAACATTCTTAAAAAATGGGCAAATTTTGAACGGTTCTATTTCTGTCTTATATTAAATTATTTCTTTTATTTAAGGAAATGCATTTGTGGCTTATTGATAGTTTTGCATGCCTATAATTTCCTTCCACCTTTTATTTGGTTGTGGGTTCAAGACCTAAGATGGCCTATTGATAGTTTTGCAAGTCTAATTTGTAATTTTAATGAATCTTAAACTCAATCCTTCAAATTTACTTTTTATTGAATAGGTTAAATAATGTTAATTGTCATATAAAACAATATAATTTGTGAATATGTTCTCCAAATTTATTGTGAAAATGTTAATATATAACACACATTAAAAAAAAACAATGACCTAGGTTGTTTTGGTTTTTGAAAATTAAGCTTATTTCTATTCAAATTCTTATCCATTGTTTACATTTTTTAAAATACAAGAGTTTAACACTTAGCCAAATAAAAAGAAATTAAAAACTATTTTTAAAATTTTTTAAGTCTTAATTGAGGTTTCGTGAAAATATTAGTAAAAGATATATTAGTTATTACTTATTGGGAGATGAAAATTTATGTTTATAAACTTAATTTTTAAAAATTTTTTTAAAAAAATCAAATGACTATTAAAAGGAATTTTAATAATATTAATTAAATTAGAATTTAGTAAGAGTAGAATAATTAAAATTCTCCATTTAAAAATATATAAGCTAAAATTCAGCCAACTCTAAAGACTAAATTAGTAACTTACTTTTACTACTTTCAAAAGACTATTCATAGTTTTTGGAGACTATTGAGATCGAAAAAATTATATATTATATTAATATATCTAAAGTAGCAGGCTGTGTTTTGTTTAACCGAATCCGACAAAAGGAGTGGTTGAGTCTTTTGACAAATTACACATGAAAGATGGAAAAAGTGCAATTTTGTTTTTTTTTTATTTTCCCTTTCCTCGAGTTTTTTATTTATTTTTTTTTTTATTTTCCTTTTTTCATACCTTAAAGGGAAAAAAAAGAAATTCAAGTATTAAAGGGAAGGGAATCTAATTTTTTTACTTTAAAACAAATTTTATTAATGATTCAAAAACTTCAGAATCAACAAAAACCCAACTTTAAATTCGCATAGTGAAAAGAAGTCATGCAGCTTATTTTAAATAAAGCAAGAAAAATATTTAAGGACATCAATTTTTATGTATTCTTTATTTAATCATAACTTATCAATTTTTTTTACGTCTTTCTTTAAATATTTTTTTCATGTGTGATGAGATTGTTATGTAGAGATAAATACATCTTAAAATGCACCCAAACATTACTCATAAAGTAATGTGTTATTTTATGGCATATTTAAAAGAATGTCGAGTTAAATTTTAAAGAAAGATCTGAGAAAAATTTGGAAATACTTTTATGTCATTTTATGGCATATGTTTTATTTTTTTCCTTTTAAAGGCTCCAATAATACGATGACTTTTTATTAACATTTGCAAACTGCTATAGGAATAAAAAGAATTAGAAGTTCGAACAAAATTTGGAATATGGAACAATGTGATAGTAACTTTATAACGATGTGTATTGAGAAATATTTTCACATTTTCTTTCTATACTTTTACATTTATTTATTGTTGTAACTTAGGTCAATCAAATAAGGTTCTTAATATATCTAAATGAGAAATCAAGAAAATAGCTTCTCCTAGATATGGTCTCGAGATGGTCCAAGCTAACCTGTATAGAAGATCTCTATATATTGGTGTGGTGCTGTACTTATTACACTTTGATACTCGAGTTAGTACAAAGAGTGTTTAGTTCATCTAAATACAAAAGAAACAAGGTCGAACCTCTCATTTGGAAATGAGTTACTCTCCCTTTTGGAGTGATCAAATGCGGCTATTTTTAGGTCCTTCCTCCAACATACGCCTCTAATTACATGTAACGACGACGATGTCAGAGACATTTATGGCACTCAAAGTTGTAGGGTGTCAGTCTAGGTCCGATTTGGTTATTTTCTAATTAATATATATTTGCGACTTAGTTGATTACCTTAAACCTTGGGGAATTACACATACCTCCTTCCTATCCTACGGACTTAGACCCATTAGAAGACGGTGAAACTTGTCTTGAGCAACCTTCAATATTACTTAATACTTATCAAGCTAAAAAGAATTAAAAAATTATTTTTTTTTCCTTTCTTAAATTTACTATTGATTTAAGAAAATGCTATGACATTAGTCACCCTTTCTCCATCTGTTCACATCCTTCATCTCCATCCCTATTCATTGTATCCTTAAGTATAAGATTTTGATTTTAATATAAATCACGATAAAAAATAGTCAATTTAAATTTGTCGGTCCCAAACGTAGATATTCTTTATTATCAGCAGTCTAATGTTTTGAAGGGTTTGATACGTTTTTTTTCTTTTAATTATTATTATTATTTTATCATTTTCGATTATGGTCCCTCCGTCTTTTAAATTTAATTAATTATACTATTTCTTAAAAAAAATAAACTTTAGCCTATACTATGGGCATCTGTGTTTAATTTAACGAAAAGATAACGTTACTCCAATTATCTGCATGTCAAATTTAAGTTTCTTTTTATCAAAATAAGTACAGTGTTTATACTATTAATTTCAAAGTTAGAGTTCGATTCTCCCACATCATATATTATAAAAGAAATAATAGAAATAGAAAAACTCTTTCCTTCATTTATAAAAATGAACTTAACTCAATAGTAATTTTTTTCTTCAGTAACATAATTGGTTAGTACAACAATTAAATTATGGAGATTGGAGATTAAATTTTTAGACTTTAAATAAAATATTGTATTGATCAATTTTAAATTATATTTATGCTATTAAGCTAAATAAGAAAATATGAAACTTCATATATACGTATATGACCAAAATTGACTATAAATATTAAATGGAGAAACATCAAAATAAAATGTCCAAAGACTAAAAATAAACTTCTAAGATGATGGACTACAAACAATAGACAAAACCATACCTTAGTAACAAAAAAAAAATATCATAAATTATTTCTAAATAAAGAAAAAATATATGAGCATAAAAAAAAAGCGATCAATTTTAATTTTATGAATAACCGATTCTTGCATTTCTCTCTAACTTACCTTAATATTTGTATTTCAAGAAAGGGAAAAGTATATAAATATTGTAGTTTTTAAAACTAATAAGGTGAACATCGTAGTTTCAAAAGTATTTAAAGAAATATGGTATGTTTTCGATTTGACTTTTTTTTTCCTTGTCGAGACTTCAAAACTCGACAAGGACTTTTTAAATTTTTTTTAAAAAATGCACGTTGGGTGTTCAACACTCGACAAAGGACTTTTTTTTACAAAAATTTAAATAATTTTTTTAAGGTACTCTTTGTTATTATATTTCTTAATAATAACAAAAAAGATGTTTTCGTATTTCTTAATGATAAATAAAATCCTTAGCTCTTAACTCTAAGACATATCATAGAAAAGAATAAATTCTCATTCATGTTTTCTTCTATAATTTAAAAATAGTAAGATGTAAATTAAAATGTTCATACTAATACAACAATTTAATGTATTTCATTCATTTAAAAACAACCAAAAAAAAAATCAATGTGTTCCACAAGGCAGACGTCGTCGATTTCGAACTAATTGTCGCCGTCGACTTTGAACTTGAGCTTGCTCTGGTTCCTCTTGATGTTGCCCTGGTACCTCTGCATGCGCTTCATAATATAAATGCTCTCCACGACCGCGTCCATGTCCATGCAGGTATTAAGAAAATGGACCAATATCTGAATCATAATATCCTGAACCAAATGCTGGCATCATTATCAACGAACTAACATAACCTGTCTCCATGTCTACATCATAAGAGGCAATTCTTACACATTGTGGGTAACCTTGTCAAACTCATCTTCTTCTCAACAGGTTCTCGACATCTACGAACTGGTGGATGAGCAATAGGTATATCGTACATATAATATATCTCCTCGATATAACTCTCGTTATTATTGCATATAGCAAGAACCTGGTTTGGATCATTTGCAACATCATGGACGCTACTGTTGTTCGATCTCTCTGAATTATAAAACGATTAGACAATATTAAAAATAATTAGACAATATTTATTTATGTACCAAATGACCCACAACTGCTCTGGACGAGTAATGTAGTGCCTCGTAATATTATTGTACCAATTGATGTAATTTTGAGTGACATCGCTATCAAAATTGCCCAATAGAAGCACCCATGGCAATAAATCTTGCACGATAGTGCCATCGCACTACCAAATGTGCAACTTTTTCAGACCAATTTCTAGTTCTTAGGTCGATGACATGCAATATAGGTTATTACAAGGTGATGGGACATCCTGTTGGAAACAAAATTGTTTCATTACTCTATGCAAGATGTTTTGACCGTTTGTATAGAAATTGGGCAAAGAGTCCATAACAGCTTTGTAAGGCTCTCATATAATTTGAAATATAAAATATTATATTAAAAATATTAAAGACAAATACATAAAAATTTATATTAAAAAAATTCAATGTGGTTCCGTATTAATATACTTGATCAGGTTGAAGCCGATTAAACATGTATTTGTACTGACTAACTATGTAGTTGTCCTAGTCACACAAAATTTGTCTCTCCACCAATATTTTTAAATTAATAACTTAGTTGTTAAATTAACTAGTTCGGTCATATAAAATTATTAAATTGAATTAAAATAACATTGAAGGTATCTACAATTGTGCCACGTTGGTGGACGATTTTTCTCTTACGACATCATAAAACTCTAGTGCAATCATCTATGAATCTAACTGTATATGACTTTGACTAAGTTCTGAGTAAAAACATGTATTTTGGTCAACATACCTAGTGATCTCAAACAAGCCATGCGACTTTTTCTTTGTTGCACAAGTCTCCATTTGCAACCTTCTTTTCACTTACACCGAACTGCCCAAATCGTCGGTGTCAATTCCACAATCTCATATGGTGCATGACACTTAATAGCAAAATATTTGACCGTATGTTGTAGCATTTCTGTGTCTTGACAAATCATCCCCTTATACAATTGGGTATTGTCAACGTCCACAGGGACTACAATTGGGTAGTGTTCTAGAATGCTATCTATTGCATTCATATCCAAATCATTGAATGTATCTAAAGGTAACTAATATTCACGACCATCAAAATCGAACTCTTCGAATTCATCGTCTGTTTCTAATCTGAAATCCCTATATTGATTATTAGCCACCATATTTTCATAATCACATGGTGATGCAACTGATTCCGGATCAGGGTCAATACATTGAGTCGGCTCTTCAAACAGACTAACAGGTTGTGCATTCAAGTTTATATCTAACCCTACCCTACTCACATTAACACATAAATGCACTAAATTCGGGAATGACATCACGATTGAGAACATCAAGTTCATTGCTTGTTCATTAGGAATAGGGAATGATATAAACCTTATTGATCCTGATGGTGCTAGATTAGCATGTCTATATACTATTTCTAACTGATTTGTTCTCATATCTACACCAAGTGACATCCCTACCATTTCAACGAATTGTACAAAAACAAGTCCAAAGTTATGCTAAAACCCACACATGGTGGTTGGTCATAATGAACTCCATCAATACCATCGATCATACAACCATTTGTAAACAACATAAATCTCAAACATTTGCCCGCCATTTTCTTAAAAAAAAAAAAGGACAAAACAATACTTTACTAATTATTTTACTACTTATCAAACTTAAATACAAACAAAAACAAACAAAATATTAAAAATATTAAAAACTAATAAAAAGACGTTGAACGTCAAATGTAAATACTAAAACAATTGAATATTATAATAAATGTATATTAAATAACAAAAAAATTGTATTAAATAAGAAAAACAACTATTAAACTTTTCAAAATGCACTAATATTAAAAGAATAATACTAATACTAATACTAACAAAATCTAATATTATTTAAAATGTAGGAAAAAAATATTAACATGGTAGGTCTAACATAATACAAATAAGATTATTAAAATATATAGAGAAAAAAACTACTAACATCAATATGTAAATATAATTGAATTCAACCGTTATTGAAAAAATTAACATGATAGATCTACTAACATCAATATATAAGAAATTAAATTGGTATATCTAGAATAATATAAATATAAAAAAAAAACTAGCAATAAATAAAAAGTAAACTCACAAATTCAATGGCGATTTTACTTTTTTTTTTCTCAAAGTGATAATGGTCCCTCTTTTCTTTGTTATTTGTTATCTGGTAACAAAAACTACGAAAAAATAGAATGTTATGAGAATATGGATCTATAACTTGTTTTAAATTTTGAAAAACAAAAAAAGCTAGGAATTTTGTTGAGTGAATGTTACCTCTTTTTTCTTCTCTGTTTTCTAAAAAGCAACAAAAACTATATATATATATATAATAGTATGAGAATATGAACAAAATTTATAATTTTTTTTAAAAATAAAATTTTATAGAGTAAATGTACAAACCTCACAATTTGATAGACAAATGTGAAGAAGAAGAGGATTTAGTAACAATTTTTATAGAAAAAGGAAAATGTGATCTAAGAGACAGAGTCAAAAAGGGAGATCAGTGATTTTTTATAAATTTTCAAAAGAGAAGAGAGCAAAATTTTGAGAAGTTTTGAAAGAAGAATAAGACGACAGTGGTAGGGTTTAAAAAGTTGTAGGTCGAGTTTTCAAAACTCGACCCACAGATTAATGTTCATGCAAGAGATGCAGATGAAGTGTTGGGAAGATTAAAGGATAGCCGACATGCATTTGATTAAAGGTTGGGCATCGAGAAAGGATTGAAGTTTGACGAATGAACAGTGTGTCTAGTGTTGAAAACTCGACATATGTACGTTGAGTTTTCAACACTCGACCTCACTATAATCTTTATTGTCTCTCTCCCTTCCTGTCTGCCAAACTACAATATATCTCTAAATAGTTTTCAAACTACCATAATTCACTAAATATTTCTCCAAACTACAATAATATTTCAATAAAACCTCTTACAAGAAATTGTATACATCGTGAACGTTTTGTCTTAGCGATTTCAAAGTAAAATTATAATGATTTTTTTTTTAAAAAAATAATTCACGTATAAAAATTTAGGATTAAAATTGTTACCATTATTAGTTTGGAATTTTAATGTATACAATTTCCAAATTTTAGGGGAGTTAGTTGATAATTTGCAAAAAAATAAAAAATAAAAAAGTTAATAATAATTTATTTAAATGATAAAACTATTGAAAGTATTTTCAAATATAACAAAATAAAACATAGTAAAATGTCACTGTCTAAGTGACATTTTGTTATATTTATAAATAAGTTGACTCATTTCCTTATATTTGAAAACAACTAAAGAAATACTAAATTACCATTTTAATAACTAAAGTGATATTTGCACATCCTTAAACCATGTCTATATAAAAACACTTTCAAACAAATCCATTCAAATTATAAAAAAAATAAAAATAATAATAAAAAAATTTGAATGCCCTCTCATTAATCAAATAAATTTATGGAAAATATTCACATATAGAAAAAAATGTTAAATTATTTATAGAAATAATAATAAAAAAAATAATGATAAACTTCTATTAGTATAGTGATAGAATTCTATCGGTTTCTATTACTGATAGACACATACACTTCTATTTAGCCTATATCAAAGATATTAAAATTTTGTTATTTTGTGTAAGTAGTTCTCCTTATTTTTCTACTTTTTAAAAATTTCTAATTTATTGGAATGAGAATAAATATTAATAAATGCAATAAATTTCAATGCACTCTTGATAACATGGGATAATCAATGTGTGAAATTTTGTCCAAGAAAAAAAAATCAATGTGAAATTGAATAAGAAACCGAATAAATATATTACTTCCATTTACTGATGAATAATTACGTTACGAAGAAAACAAAATTTAATATCCAAATTCAATAGGGGAGAAACTTGACCCCAACTCCTTTAATTTTCCAGCTTAAATGCAATGTACAAAATATAAAATCTAATAAAAATAAATAATAAATAAATGAAAGCTTAGAGAATGTCCTCCGCTGCGTTTTATACCACATGCCGCCCTCGGAAGCCAGCTTTAGAAAGTTGGCAGAATGAATTTCAGTACCTAACTAACTGACACGTGTCAATTATTGCGCTTCGGAGCTACTTATTTCTACTGAAATATTTAAAACTTGGTTTAAAAAAGGAAAAAAAAAAAAAAAAAAAAAACAACGGCATTGGTAGTTTTTTTTCTAGAAAAAAAATTGTTATTTTTAATAATATGTTAGATGGAATCCAACTTTGAAATTAGTAGTACCTACTCTTACGTTAGTTCATCATTCAAATCTTTGAAGTTGGTAACACGTATTCTTATATTAGTTGAGTTATATGTTAATTTTAATAAAAGGATAATTTTTTAACTTTGTAGGTAAATATTCATCTATAACGATTTAGTATTTTACGGTTCTTTAAATACGAATTAGGTTTCTAAGCTTTTAGATTCGTTTTAACCATGTTTGATAATTATTATTTTTTTAAATCAAGCTTATAAACATTACTCTCACCTATAAATTAATTTATATATTTTGTTATCTACTTTTATTTAATGTTTTTAAAAAATCATGCGATGTTTTGAATACTAAAAAAATTACTTCTAAAACATTCGCTTCTTTTGTTATAATTTGACTAGAATCCAAGTATTTATTTAACAAAGATGAAAATTGTAGTTGAAAAATCAAGCTGAGGAACACAAAACTAACAACGAAATTGTTATTCAAAAGAGTATGTACTAGTATATTTTTAATCCAAAACTTTTAAGAATAATCATTTTGATTCTTGCTATCTTGCCAGTTTTAACAGAATGGTACAAATATCGTTATCTAAGGATATGGAACATCAATAATTTCCGACATCTAAAGGTTTCGGTTATACACATTCTCAAGAAACAAACAACCCCTTAAAGTTATATCATTGTTTTGCTAAAAATAGTTTTTCTTCTTCGGTTAGTCCGATGACTAAAATAGACTTTTTAAGAGTTCAAATAATTAATATTACATAATAAATCTTGTCAAGGTAAGCATAGTTCAACATTAACGTACAAATGTATTAGTGACGGCGAGAAATTTGTAGTTCGAATCTCCTTACTCCTATTATACTAAAAAAACACAACAAATCTTCAAAGATTAAAAGTAACATATGAAACGAAACAAAATTAAAAGTGAAAAGACCAAGATTAAAATTTTGAATGTTTTTTTTTTTAAAAAAAAATCCTTTTGGGAGTAAATAGTTCAATCGCATAAACCTAAAATAATTTGTATATATTTTATGGGTATTATTAAAATTTTTAAAATAATTATTTTAAATAATTCAATCGCATAAACATAATAAATTTGTTTTTCTTCTGTCTTACTGCTATTTAAAATAGTATTAAATGTCCAGTACAACCTTTGTACTGAAAATTCTTTCATTTTATATCCGTATGTGAATTATTTATGACGTGGTCGCTTTGAGTTTGTTGTTATTTTAATGCCTTGTAAATATCTGGAAAAATCAATTAATCTCATTAAATTATCATGGCTATTATTTATTTCAATTATATTTTTTTCTTAGGTTGAAATTATTATAATTAGAAATGAATATCTGTTATGTAAGAATTCCTTTTTTTTTTTTGGTCAATCATTAGAATTTTATAACTTTTTTCCCTTTTTATGAAAGGTATTGGTAAGCAATATGAAAACCACAACTAGAATTAATTTAAAAGTTGGTAACAGTTTGGAAAGTTTAAAACATAAATTTTTGTTCATTGCTCAAAGCCTAAAAATGAATGGGAGGAGAGGAAAAATCAATCAATTTCAACGGTTGTTAAATCACGTTGAAGCCTCAAGTCATAAATGCATCTAAATTTCATAATTGTTTTTTTTTTTTGGGAAAATTTGTGATTAATTTATGAGTAGGCTAATATTCCGAAAAATGTTTAGGTACATCTGACCGTACCTATTTTTGTGCAATCCATTCAAATACCTAATCACAAGTTTGTGAAATTAAATCAGCGCCATTTGTTTTAGATATTTTTTTATGAGTTAAATTGGGGATAAGAGGATTTAAACCATATACCTCTTGTCTGTTAGCATACAGTGGTACTAGTTGAGTTAAGCACTTTTTAATGTATTAAACATATATTAGTGGCATTAAATAATTAATTACAAACCGATATACTTCTCATTAATAGTGCATGAACCCATCTTCATATATAATTGTGATTATATATTAGGCTAATTAAGGAGTCGTTTGATAGTCAATACATTGTTTATTTTTTATTTTTTAAAATATTACATACGAAGCCTAAGGTCATATACTTTCGATTAAAAATTGAGATTTCAAATCTCTACCCTACATGTTTGATTTTGTCTTTTAACCTAATATTAAATCAACTATTTCTATTGATTATTTATAATCTTAGTTAATTGCGTCCATGTATAGTTCCTAACATAATTATTGGTTTTCTTTTTTCCAACACACGGTTAATACCACATTAATTTATACCTTAGAGCAAAGTATCGAAAAAAATTATTTAATCATTTTGGTAGAGGACTTAAACCTGTGATATACTAGCTAGAAGTATATGTCTACTCTTATGTCAGGTAGAAATTTTAGAATTCCTATTTAATTTGTCAGTTCCTTAGATTTTTATGATTAAAATATTAGATATAAAACTAGGGCCATAAAATTTATCCTCTCGTAATAAAAATTTTATAGCTCTATTCTTGATTTCCATCGACCATTATTGTCTTATAAGCAAAACTCAAAATATTTGTCGTCAATCAATTGACATCTTTATTAAATATCTAATACTATCTTTGATATCTTTTATAAATGTTCTTAAAACACAGAAAAACGTACGTCATCTATCTAATTATTAATCGGAACAATTTTTTAAAAACTTCTGACTTACAAAAATATTTGTAGATATCGATATTTTATCTATATATCCATAAATTTAATATCATCATATCATCGATATCGACATTGACATTGATAATTTAATCCTTACTTATTAAGTATATTATATACTCTGATGATACTCTATAGCATATTAATTATCCCGGTCGACATATTGATATGTAAACAAATATGGGACAATCAACTCAACAAGAAATTTCCATGCAACGAGAACAATAATAACTAGAATTGATTTTTGTCCATAAAGTCTTTGTTCAAAGAAATTATCAATAATTAATTCACGAAATAAAAGAAGAAAAAAAAAAACAAAATAAGAAGTCATCGATCACTATTGGTGGGTTGTTTAAGTTTAAAGTCTTCGGCTAGTGGAACGACGTCGTGGGGTCTGGTAGTTACGGCGGCCTATACGACATTGAAAGTTCATAATATCAAATATGTGATCACCAAAACAAAGACCAACCAATTTTATATCTTCAATTATAATGTCGAATGACAACAAATGCACGAAACGACTTGTACTTCTACTTAGTCAATTATTTACTATTTTTCTCATAAATTTTGGAATAGTAACAAATATAGTAATCAGACTAAAAGTATTAGCAGGTATAGCATAATATAAAAAGAATTATAAACATAACAAAATTTAAATAGTCTAAAGTGATAGACTATATCGCTGATAAGAGTCTATCAATAATAGAAGTTTATTGTCGATAGACTTTGCTATATTTACAATTTAAATGTTGTCACACACTTAGTTATTATCCTTCAAAATGATACCCATTGCAATTAGATATTGGCTTATAGTTATTGAATTTTGTATTTTTAGTCTTTGTATTGACATTTTTATTTTTTATTTAATTTTTTAAGTACAACAATTGCGGTGGAGGATTAAACTTCCGACTTCTTGGGATGAAGGCCATGCTAATACTACTAAGTCAAAGCTTACTTTGGCTATGGTTTAATTACTTGATAAATAAGTATTGAAAGATTGGTATAATCACAAACATAATTGAAATGTGCGTAAATTGGTCCAAACACCTATAGATATTTTAAAAAAATGTTAGATACAGTAGATTAGAAGTTGAGTTTCTAAACAAAATCATGTGTTCTTGTTTAATCAATTAATAAGTTCTTTGTCTCAAAAGAAATAAAATAATAAGTTCTTTCAATTTGTTAAATGTTGGACGAATAGAGCTTTTTGATAATGATTCGATTTTTAGTTTTATGTGTAAAGTTTATGGAAAAATGGAATATATGAAGCTGTATGTAATACTAAAACAAAAAATTTTGAGAGTAGAAAATTTCATTTGATAATCCTATCGTTTTTTTTATATTATTTTTATGTTTTTGAGAATTCATGCTTGTTCCATTTCTTTTATGATTTTCAAGAATGACCTCTATATAAATCATAAAAACAAAAAACCACTTTTTGAAAATTATTTTTTCCATAAAAAATTGACTTAATTTTTTTGTAAACAATAACAGGATGTGGATAGCAAATTAAACAATTGAATAGTAATAAAATTGTGAAAAAGATAGTTGTTTTCAATCATAGTTCAATTTTAATTAATTTTTATCAAAATCAGCATTATAATCTTGTCTTTTGTACTAAGGTTTCCACTGAATTTACTGTAGCTTTTAAAATAATTGCTGTCAACTTTGTTTTTAAAAAAATCAACTGTAGAAGGAAGTAAAATAATATTCGATAAATTTTAGTTTTAAATTAGAAAAACTAGTTACGGTATTGATAAATTTATACTAAATTGACAATTTAGTTATATGAACCAAAGTAGACTTATTATTTTAATTATTTTCATATTATTAATTTATTATTATTATTATATTATAATTTGAATTTCAACTAATTTTATTTCTAAATATTTGATAAAAAATTAAGAAAAACAATCTTTATAAAAAAAATGAATCAATTAAAATTTGAAAATATATAGGTAAAATATATTTATTTAAATGGTTAAGAAATTAGAACATTTTTTTAAAAAGTTGAATTTAAAAACTACTACTATAAGCTTTTACATGTTAGCTATAATCTAAAAAGTAATTCTCTTAGATTATTTAACAATTTGATTGACCAAAAGCAATCTCAAATTGAGCCTAATTTTTTTAAAAATATTCTATTTTTTTAAAATCATTCTCAATTATCTAACCTAATATTTTGAAATTTTTTAAACGTTTCAAATAGCTAAAAAGCATTTTTATCATTAAAAGAACATGACATGTTTTCAAATTCTCTACCAAGACATGAACACTATTTACTTAATAACTAGTTAGCATCATGGTATTATATTAAATTTCATGGATATGCTAACGTTTTTGTCAATATTTTCTTACGTCCATGGTACAACACTGACATAGAAGCTAAATTAGTATTTCTATTAAATCGTAAAAGTCATTGAAATATAAAACATAACAAAAAAACATCACTCATGTGAATAAAACCAATAAATATTTTAACTATATGAAATGTTTATTTTTTAATTTAAATAATTTTTTATTTTTTTATTATTTTAAAAAAATATCCATCAAGATTTGACATTTTATAGATATTTTCGTAAAATTGAAATCTTGACATTTTTATCTATGTTGACAATTTAAACTTCCGTTATCGTAAAGCTCTCGGACCAAAACTCAAAAATAAAATTTATTTTTTTTTCTTTTGCAAATATAATAGAGAAGTATATAAGGAGAGAGAAAAAGAATTTTGTTCTTGTTCTTGTTTTGTGTGTGTTTTTTTTTAAATAAACGTAGTTATGAACTACAAAGGAATAAGTAGTATTGTTCTATCCATATATGTATGTTATTTCGTAGAAAAAATAAATACAAACTTATTTATTATTATTGATGTTATAAATAAATATTAATAGGAAAGGGAAAAAAAGCCAGTTTTGAAATTTTGTTTTGGAGCGAGTACAATAATGCGAGTGAAAGCTGGCTTTGAATATGAAGTTGTGGAGAGAGAACCACCATTTTATTTTTCTCTCTTCCCCACTAAGTATAAGATATATATATATATATTAATATTTGTAATTTTTAATAAAAAGCAAAAATGGGTGCAGGACCGTTTGGCTGGCTGGGCCACTTTCACTATTAAAGTCTGTTTTTATTTTGAATATCCATAAATAAATTGATATTTATTTTATAAGTGGTGGAGAAGGATCCCGAGGCATTTCTTGAATCTTTTTTTTTATTATTATTATTCTTCTAAGAAATTTCATTATTTTTGGGAGCAATTTTAAGAAATTTCAATGATGAAATCGTCAAGGTCGTGGTGAAATAGATCTAGAGAATTTCATGGAAGCGCTATAAATTTTTAACAGATAATGACAAAATTTTGTCTTAAATATTAAAATAGCTTAACTAGTCTCTATTTGAAGATTACGTAATTCACAGTAAAAAATAAAAAATACAAAAAATAATAATTAAACAGTAATTTTTTTGTCAGGTTATAAAATTTTATTAGACAAATTCTCTGAGTTGTAGACAAAACAATTTTTTTTTTAAGATAAAACCTCGTAAATAATTCTTATAGTTTGATAAATTCTTTATAAATATTTCCTAACACAAGAAATATTTATGAGAGGTTTATCAAACCTTAAGGACTAAAGTGATTTAATTATAAACCATATTAATTAAATTTTAATTTTTTCCAAATTATAATTATCAAATTTATAATTTAACCTTATTTTTAATATTTATTAGTCTAAATGATAAAAATATGTTTCAAAATGATTCTGAAAACAACAAAAAGTGATTTCACTATTTCAAAATAACTACTAAATATCCTTATTAAATATTAATCTAAAAAAAATTATCCAAAGAAGATTGGCTTCCACCTGCCCACCCAATCACAATCAATTAACCAAAAGACAACAAAAAACCATCATGAAGCAGTACTTTTTCTGCCTTAATGCAACATTATGATATAATTATTGAGCAATTTCAACTTTGGATAACAACTTGGCTCTTTCACTAAAGTGTTTCCTTTTTCAGGTTAAAGAGAAACTAAACTGTTACACATTTGGGACATAATCATTACTTAGCTAAGCATGCTTCTAAAGGGGAACCCAAAGTCAAGCTTTTGTTAGAAACTCATTGTAAAGCAATCTCCATTAGCTAGAGATTCCTAGCTTTTCACTAATAAATTAAAAATGGTGTGAAAAAAAAAAAAAAAAAAAAAAAAAAAAGCAATCAATAACCATTTGATATTCCTTTTTGAATTTTACCTTTCACTTTATCAACATAAGAAATTAAAATTTGTTAAAGACTTATCAATTATAATATCTTCCATTAATATATGAATCTCACTTTATCTTTAATTATCTAAATCTTTTTTCTCGATATCTGTGCTCCTATGATAGTTGAATGAATGCTTTCTAAATAAATTATAATGCTAGTAAATCATTTATTTAAAAAGACTAAATTTAAGAGTTTTTTAAAGTATGTAGAGTAGATTTAAGATTTAATGAAAGTACATAGACGAAATTTTAGATAACTGAAAATATAAATACTCAAATAGAATATAACTCAAAATATAGGAACCAAAATAATGTTTTAGGTTGTGTTATACTTTAATTTGTATAATAAAGAAGAGTTAATTTTGTAATCCATTCAAAAAATATTTTAAATTTTTTTGTTAAATTTCATAAGCTATAAAAATGTAGTTTTTTTCACACCTTTCTTTTTGTTTTTTTTTTTTCTGAAAAAATGTGTTTGAAAGATTTAGACAAGAAAATGTTAATACAATCTTATTTTTTAAAAGAAAAAAAAAAACACAAACATATAACCAAAAAAAAAGTATTATTATTAAGTGGGCATTTATATTTGATATAAGGACTGAGTGCAAAATTTTGATAGGCGGACCTTAAATAATATACAAAAATGCCTTCTTTTTTTTTTATTTTTTACTTGGCATTTTAGAGTTTATACCTAAATCGTTATTTGAACCAATCCTAAAATAGAGATGGCGTATCTTAAATCAGTTCACAGTCACACTCTTGTCAAAGTAAGTATTGCAATGATAGTTGACATATAATTTTAATATTCTTCCTTATACTAAAAATCTCAAAATTAATAGTAAACATAAATAAACATGAAAATTTAATTTAATGCAAATAAAAGACCTTGGGAAACACACACATCTCTATTCCATATGTAAAAGAACAGTATGTTTCTTAGCCTTTTGTCTTCTAGCTAGCAATTGTGTGTAATTTTTCAAGCCTACCTATATAAAATACTAAAGAATAATTCATTATCAAAATAGTTGTAAATTTGCCAATCTTAATTTGATATTGACCTACAATTGTCTAGGTATGTAGATTAGTATAATATGATATAATATAATATATGTCAAATTATCATTTCATTTTACTTCAAAATTTATTTCATTTTAGTTCAGGTACTCTTGCATACTTAAATTTAGTATTCGCACTTTCAATAGATCATTAAAGTCTAATTTGATAACCACTTGGGGGTGTTTGAGGCAAGAAGTTGGTTATTATAGTTAGGTTGTAATAGTTTGTGTTTGGGTGTTGATTATTTTAGTTTAGGTTACAATAATATGTGTTGAGGTATAAACTATTTTAGTTTGAAAATGAAATGGTAAATATTGTAACAAAAAAAATGATGAATGTAAAATAGTAAAAACTATAGCAAATAATAAATATTGTAGCAAATAAGAATTTTGAAATAGTATTGATGGTAGCTAATTGAAGACTACAAAATAGTATTTACTATGGCAAGAGGTGATTATTATAGTTTTATGACCGTCTTTGCATTTGATTGTTGAAAATTAAGTATACTTTCTCTAAATTTCTTATTATGGTTTTCATATTTATTAAGTAAAAAAAAGTTGAATTCTTAACTAAATTCCAAACAAAAACAAGTTTTTATCTAGTTTTCAAAATTTGATTTGATTTTTAAAAATATTGATGAAAAATAGATAGCAAAAACAAAAAATATAGAGGTAGAAATAATAGTTATAGGCTTAATTTTAAAAAACTAAAAACTAAAAACTAAACGGTTACTTAACGAGATCTAAAATAATAAATAAGGTAAATATCAATTTATACCCCTAAACTTTTTGTGTAGTATCAATTTAAACATTGAACTAATAATTATATCAACTTAAACCCTAAACATTGAGGATGATATCAATTTAAATCTCAAACTAATAATTGTATCAATTTAACCCCTGAACTTTTATAAGTGTATTAATTTAAACCATGAACTTTCATAATTATATCAACTTAAACCCTTCATTATGTTTTATTTGGATACACTTATGAACGTTCAAGGTTTAAATTGATATATTTATGAAAGTTCATGGTTTAAATTGATACGCTTATGAATGTTATATAATTATTAGTTTGAAATTTTATCCTAAAGTTCAAGGTTTAAATTGATGCGACCCCAAAAGTTTAAGGTTTGAATTGATACAATTCTTAGTTTAGATTTTAAATTGATACAATCCCAAAGTTTAAGAGTATAAATTGATATTTAACCTAATAAATATGATTAAGTTTATTGTTAACAAATTCTTTTTTTTTAAAAAAAAAAACTTGAAAATATATTCTCCATCTGTTAATGTTATTATTTAACGAATTATGGTCGAAATGAATTTCAAATAACTAATTTTAGATTTATTGAAAGGAGAGAACAAATTAAAAAAAATAAAATAAAATTAGATAGACTAAAATAAAACGAATTTAGAAGTGCTTAAACTAAAATAATATCTTAACATATAAAATAATTAACATAATGGAACTGGCCCAACCTCACGCCCATTAAAAAAATCACTAGAAGAAATATCAAAAGAATCGGGAAAGACAAAATAATATATCAAAGAGAGGAGATCCACTATTTGTATATTGTTTTCTTTTCTTAATATTATAATAATGTTCTTTTTTTCTCTTTTCTGTTTTTAAATTTGATTTCTTTGTGTTTGAAAATTAAAAATAAAAACACAAGCTATCTCTTGCCGGTTGAACCGTTCAAACTAATTTATGCGAATAAAATGAAAACTCTCAATCTTCTTTCATATTTATTAATAATATATATATTGTAGGATACGATATTATATGAATTTAGAAAGAAATTGCATTACTATTTGACATTACATTAAAATATGAATTGAGAAATCGTTAAATTATAAGATAAATTTTATTAAGATGCAAACTATCTGTAAATATTTTGTTTTGGGGTCGATACTCAATAGTACAAGTTGCTAGTTAAATTGTGTTCATTCTGACCATCATTCCTTTAATTAGAACATACTTCAATGGATTAAAAATATAAGTATTTTTTTATATGATTCAAATATTTACCTATACCCAATTAAACCGTAATACTCAAAAGGAAAAAAACAAAATGACATTACAAATGGCAGAGGAGGGGGGAATGACTTCGAATTATATATAATTAAGAGTTGTTTTTAAATATAGGAAAATGATCAAATTTATTTATGAATATGGTAAAATGTTACGATCTATTAATGACAGATAGTGATATTTTATTATATTTAAAAAAAAAATTAACAATTTTTCATTTTAAAACAATTATTCAATAATTTATGATGCAATTGACCTTGGTAGTCTGTTCATTCATAACCATGTTTCAAGATATTACATGCTACTGAGGAAACAAAAACAAAAGACCAATGAGATGATTGATTATTTTTTTTGTTTGAAATATGAGGTGGGGGATATGAGAACAAAAAGTATTCTGAATTATTTTTAGTGATAAAATTAAAGGAGAAAATTACTCAGATCCGGTATAATGATCATTTGATTTTATTTTTTAAAATTAAGTTTATTTCATCCACATTTCTTACAATGATTTGCATCTTTTTAAGTATAATAGTTGAATTCTTACCTAAATTTCAAAACAATTTTTTGAGAATTACTTTTTTTAGTTCTTAAAATTTAGCTTGACTTTTTAAAACACCGGTGAAAAGTAGATAACAAAAGAAGAAGTTTGAAAGTGAAAGTAGTATTCATAGGCTTAATTTTTAAAAACAACAACAAAAAACGAAACATAGTTATCAAACGTAGCCTTAAATAATGAATTTTTTCAATTTAATTACCATCATATATTTTTAGTTAACCTTTGTTACAATAGGAAATGTATCATTCAACTTGGATAATTATATTGTTTATTAAATTTTAAAAGTTTTCATTTTGTGTAATAAATGGATGGAAATAGTGCTTATAAAGTTTAATCTTTAATAATCAAAAATAAAAATTAAATAATTATCAAACATAATTTCTAAAAAAAAATTAAAATCTTAGTTTTGATTTTTTGAATTTGGTTAAGAATTCAAGTATTTAGATAAAAAAAAAATGAAAATCTTAACTAAAAAATTTGTAAGAGAAACGAGCATATTTTCAAGAATAAAAAATAAAAAATAAATTAGTAATTAAATGATCAAACGAGGTTAATATTAATAATGGGTGGTCCATTTTAAATTTTAAATATAAACAAATCTGTTGACAGGACAAAGAAATTTTCTTGTTATTGTGTTTCTCTATAAAAATTATCCACTTTCCCACACTCATAACTTCCTCAAAACATCTAAAACTTCATTTTCTTTAATACTTATATTTCACTTTAAATGGAGATGAACTTAAAACTTAGGGTTTGAGATTAGATTATTGCCACGTGGCCCACATATTTTTGATTGAGTTTATCATCATCATAATACTCTCCACGATCTATAACTTGACACGTGACCATGTGGCAAAAGCCCATCAATTACGATCTATTTAATTTCAAAAATAAAAGTACTACAAAAACCTCAAAAATATTAAAGATCTATTTCTTATTTAGTCCCATCTATATATAATCTTATTTAGTGTTAGATGTAAAAATCAATTTTTCATCCACCTTGTATTAGGGAATTTATGATATAGATCGATATCAAATTCTTGTTTAAGTGTTAAATATGTCGATAAAACAAGTTAGAGGTTTGAATCTTTACCTCACATGTTCTTATATAATGATTAAAAAGAACAAAAAAAGAAATATCAAGAACATTTGAACTTTCAACATATTGCTGTCTTTATTATTATGATTGAGATTTCGTTTAAATTTAAGTTGTGAAACATTAAATATTTTAGTTTGTGCATGTCATTCAAACTTACGTTAATCACAATATTTACAATTCACATTAAATATGATCAATGAGTCATTGACAAGTCTTTTTCAAATGTTAATCAATTTTTATTCAAATTCTCGTACATTTTATAGACATTACAACAAATAGTTTTCAAAGAATTTAAGTTGTATGTGATTGAAATTCAAATTGAAGTAACGTGAACATTTTATATTAATAAAAATATAATTGAATGTCCTATCTAGTATCTATTAAAAATAGTTTGATTACATGTTCCAAGTTATGGAATTCTAATTTTCACGTGATGTACATTCTATGTGGGTTTAAGTAACCAACTTTGATATGATGGGAAAAAAACTAAATTTAGTTTAGATATTTTTAATAAATCTTTTAAGTCGTCCTTTTATTAGTTTGAAGTCTTTTTACTGAAAATTAAATAAATAATTAATAAAATTAATTTCAATGCCAAAAAATGAAGATTTATTGAAAGTACATACAATAACTAATCGTAGGAACTAATTTTAAAAATTTATTGAAAGTACATACACTAGATTTGGATATTTGTATAAAAAGGAAAATGAAACTAGACTTAAAATACAAAGATCAAAAATAGTATTTTGACCTAAAAAATAAAGTTCAAGATACCCTCGATTAAGTCATCACTCATAAAAGAAGTTTATGTCAAGTCATTGATGGACTTTGATTTGGTTCTACCAAGGAAGTATGACCCAATGACTTGTTCTTCGAGCTCAGAGCTAATTTTCTTTTTAATACAACTAAGGGGACGAGAGATCAAACATATGACTTCTTGAGAGAAATATCATGCCAATTATCTTTTAGTAATTAATCTTTTGCCTATTTATAAAATGACACATGCTACGTATTTTCTTCTAAAAAAATGTATCAATTTTTTTTTTTATAGATGTGTCATTTCACTTTCTCCAAGTGTTATTCCTTTTTACCATTTGTTAATCACGATATATGGAATCAACTATTATTATTATTTTTTTTCTTTCTTTCCTCTTTAAATGAGAATCAACTATCATATGTCTAATCAACTCAACGTATTAATGATCGAAACTATATAAAGTAAAAAATAAAAATCATTTGATAATTTATAAACTTCAAACAAGCCCAGGCTCTTCCTCGAGAAATAAACATGGGCCAACATCGAAAAAGTAGTTTGGGCCTTGTTTAAATTTTCAAGAGTAATTAAAGAATATAGTAAACTTTAAGTTTTGATGGAATATTAGGCAAAATCGAAAATTAGTAAGAATTTTAGCAAATTACATATGGTGTGATTGTTAAAACTTTAGCTATGCGATTTTAACTAAACTCATTCAATAAAATTCATATAAACGAAGTCCATTTATTTCCTAAAGATTTTTCCTTTTAAATGAATAATCCTTCGTGATTTTTCTCTTCAATATCTTTTCGAATATATCTTTTAGTATCAAATTTAATTTAATATAACTATTTTTCGATTTGATTAACTTTTTGTCACCGAATTCAATTGTATCTAAATCCTTTTAATTATTTGATTCAGTTTTTGTATGTTAGTTTTGTGAAATTAAGTAAAATACATTTTACATATGCAACGTAATACTCATATGAAGCTAATGAGATTTAACTAATCTACGTTCGTAATACTCATATGAAGCTAATGAGATTTAACTAATCTACGTTCGTAATACTCATATGAAGCTAATGAGATTTAACTAATCTACATTTATAGAAACAGTATAATTGTAATGTGAATTATGAAATTTTATGTAATGATTTGACTTTTCAAAAATTGTTATTTTCTATCAAAAGTTTAATTATAATTTTTTGTTACTTATTTTCGGAATAAGTTAGTGGATTGGATGAACTCAAATTTTGGCTTAATTTGACTTTCAAATGGATGGTTGAAATTTAATAAATTAGATTTACATTATATTGAATTAAAATGTATTGGTTTTGAATTTTTTTGGATTAGAAATTTATAACAAAAATCTCAAGTTCATAATGTATTTATTTTAATTTTGGATTTTTAGAGTTTAATTGAGTTAATTTTAGAAGACAATTATTTTATAAAAGAAATGAAGAAGATATTGAGATATTTGAAATTTAAAAGGGAAGATGGTGGTTATATATATAATAATAATAACCCAAGTTAAAGGTACCGGAGTGCCGCATAAAGCTTCCCACCTTTATCTTTCGCTTGAAGAAAACCAGCAGCTTCAAGATTTAGCCACACCTTCCACCTCTGACCGCCTGTAGTCTACCACACCATTTCGCCACACGTTGGTCAACTCAACTTTACGTTCCAAACACAAACTTTCTGACTCAACTCAATAATATAGTTATCAAGAGTCATTGTCCCAAAATTCTGAGAGTTCTCCGCCATGGTTGATATGAATTGGCTCGCTTCGTTCGGTGTTTTGTCAGCTAGAGCTCCACCGGCGGCCGCATCTATATTGCTTCTCTCGGATGGGAGTAAACTATTTGTATCTTTTCCAATATTCATATAAAGACTCTCTAACACTTTGTTTAATTTCATAAATCTCTTTTCTTATGTTATGAGCTTTAGATGTCGGAAAGAATTTTTCTAAAAAATTCTTTTTCAACCCACTCAACGTAGTAATAGAACCCGCCGGTAGGTAGTATAGCCAATCCTTAGCCACATCCTTCAAGGAGAAGGGGAAGGCTCTTAGGTTGAGACGCTCTTGTGTCACTCCATGAGGACGCATCCCGTCACAAACAAGGAGGAACTCTTTTATGTGCTTGTGAGGATCTTCGCTGGGTTGCCATCTGAAAGTTGAAAGTAAATGTACTAGCCCCGGTTTGAGTTCAAATGGGACAGTTGTCTCCGGGTATACAATGCAGAGAGGTTGTTGATTGTAATCCGGTTCCGCTAGCTCAATGGATGGATAGATAAATGTTTGGATTTCTGCGATTATTTTTTGACAACGGTTGCTGAATATCAAAAACTTATTACACAAAATCCTATTTTTTTAGAACGAGTTGAGGGAGTAGACATTATTTCAGGAGAAGAGGTCATAAATTGGGGGTTATCAGGACCAATGCTGCGAGCTTCCGGAATACCATGGGATCTTCGTAAAGTTGATCATTATGAGTGTTATGAAGAATTTGTTGTCTTGCTTCGCCCATGATGTTTGGATGTGGTTGTTCTTCTTCTTGATCCAACTCTTCAAATTCTTCTTGCTCTCTTCTGGTTCTTTCCCTTCGTAATCTTCTTTCCTCACGGTCAATATCTAAAATCAAATCACAAAGCAAACTTCGAGAGGAGAGGATCATATACAAAAGGAAAGCTTAAAATGAACTAACTATTTTTTTATGAATATTATTATTATTTTTTTTAAAATGAATTCAAAATTCTAAAAGGCCAATTGCACGGTTTCCCGGCAACGACGCCAATTTGTTCGGTGTAAAGTAGGTGTCGTTAATTCTATCTACCCAAAACAAATGAAATTTATTTAAACTCTAACTATAACTAGAACTAACACGTAGTAATAGTAGAAGTAAGAGGTCAATCTCAGAGAACCACAAATAATTGGCCCAAAAATTGACTATTTGAATTCCTAAATGCAAACAATTAAATGGTTTTTTTTTTTTTTTTTTTTTTTTTTTTTTTTAAGAACTAAAAGAAACTAACTAAGCAAAAGACAAAAATTGATATAGGAAATCTATTGGTGAAAGAAATAAGGACGAGATTGTGAGATAAAATTCAATGGAAATGAAATCTTGAGGATTTTATATAACTAGGCAATTTTATCATTGACTTAATAAGAAATCATGAAATTAGATTATTCAATAGTTCATTAAGAATAAATTCCTAATGCCCTAATTAGCTAATTGTACAATTACCCTAATTTAGGTCTTAATTGCTTCTTAAAGACATTTCACAACTAATCCTTAAATTGCATTGAACTCATGAGTTTTCTTAACTATTCCAATCTTGAAATCAAAAGACTGGAAATTCAAGATTGATTACATGAATGTTCTGAATTAATAGATTCTTTAAAGAAAAGAGGAAAAGAAGTCTACATTTTCATCAAGACTACTAATTCTTGCAACTACAATACAATTTTGTTATAGACCCATGTAATTTTTGCATATAAAAATTGATTAATCTTGATTCATCAATTAAATCCTAATCAATTTTATTCAAAATCTCAGCAAGAACATTCAAAAGAAAGTAATCACATGAAAGAAAATTCAAGAAAAGTCTCAAGAAAATGTCTAATTACATAGTACCTCATAGTACCCCAAGAAAAAGATTTACCTACACATGGAGGTTGAAGTTCTTTAACCATTTCATTGATAGTTGCATGTTGATACAAGTCTGAGTACAAATCAACTCAATTTCACAGAAAATTACAAGAATCGCTCTTAGAAATTGAAATCTCTCTCTAAAAAAATGGGTTTTTCTTCTTCTAAGTTCTTCTCTCTAGAGAATGATGGATTTTCTAAAAAATGATATCTCTCTTTGTCTCCTGAAGAACTGAACTCATTTATACCAGCAGGAAATCGTTGCGAGGCGCGCGGATGAATCGCATCAAAATCCGGAAAGAAGAATGGATGCATCGAGTTTTTCTATTTAATGCTTGCTCCTCGATACTTGGCGGTCAATACTCGATCCTCAACGCTCGGGATGCTCTTTACTCGATTGCCTTAACTCGATGGAAAATGAATCAAACGAAACTTGATAACTCGATGGAAGATGGTTGAATACTCGATAGTCTTTATTCGATGCTATTTGACAGTATTCTGCTAAATACTCGATGGTTGATGATCCAATAGCCTTACTCGATGCTCTCCTGTGTGATTACTCAATTCTCCTCAATTTGTTTATTTTCTTGATCATTCTTAGTCTTTTTTGCACAATTTTCTTGTAATGACTCCAAAATGCTTTGGGATCGTTTAATCCTACAAAATTAGCAATTAAAGCAAATAACCAACACGATTTTGGGGAATTAACATAAAATATATACATCCTTTAAAAACCTAACAATATCCCAATCCTTAGACAAAATCTTCCTCAGACAAAGGTTCCTTATAGCCAATATTCTATAAATTTAACATTTTATTAACTTATTTTAATCCTATTAAAACAAGTAAAAGATTTTCCTATTTTTAATTCTATTAGAAACATTTTTAACATAAAATTTTAATCATTTACTAAAGCCCTTTTTAAAAACAATTAATTATAACCCTATGTTTCCATGAAATTTTTTATTATTGATTTTAATTCTCAGTTATATAACAATTATATTAAGAAATTAAAAAAATATATATAACATGCATCATTCATTTTCAATAACATGCATAATATAACATATATATTAAAAATAATGAAAATAAAACTATATAATATACATGCTTTAATCAATCATTAAACTATAATATAACATTTATATTATACACATGCATACTATATAGTATACATCATGCATATAAAATTAAATATAACATTTATATGCAAAATAATGTATGATTATGCTATTTCATTAAATAATATAATTTTTATATTAAACTAATGAAATTTATTTTCATGCTATCATATTATATAATAATTATATTCTAATATGATTCATGAAGATGCTTTAACCTATGTGGGATTTTAAATCTATATGACATATATTATGTTATATATATTAATTTAATAATACAAACTAAATTAAAGATCAAAATAGATAGAATTTGGGACCCCTAAAATTTAATTTAATTAATATAATCATATGATAAGAATTTAATTAATAAAATATATAAATGAAAAAAATAAAAACGCAGAAATTTAAAAAAAAAAAAAATGCTTCCAACAAGGCTTAATTCCACAATTAGGTGAATGATAGGCATCCCTTTGACCACTGCATCGTTTTTAATACTTGAACCTTCGTGCGCAAATTAGTAGAAGGCACCACAACGCTATCACCTAGCAATGTGGCGCTTCCGTACGGAATCAAAATTCTGCTTCGATTTTTTGCCTAAATAGCTTCGTTTTTCATCTGTTTGTTTTGGAATTGACCTTATTCTTCAACAATAGTTGCCAAAACAATAAGACTCGGACTTACATACTCGAATATTGAATTTAAATGCCTAAAACACCAGACTCGTACATGATCAAATCAAGGAAAAAAAAACCAATAATTTATAATGCCAAATTCGAGAGCATCTACTTTACAACCACATGCTTTAAACATCAGCAACCCATCTATCTAATTCAGTAAGATTTCATAACGACAATTGAAAAATGAAATTGGTTCCGATACCAATTGAATGGATTGAATAGCAATACGGGAGCGGTTTATCGCTTTGTCCAATTGTGTTACGGAAGAAATTACAGAACATAAACAAAAGAATTAGGCTAAACATTAACTCTACAAGATTGATAGATCTTGAAAAGAGCATGTTCGCAGTGTTAATTCCCTCAATGTTATCTTATTTGTTTGCTTAAAATATCTGTTTTATAGGTAAAATCCAATCCCGATACTTTTGGAGTCGTTACAAGAAGTTTCAAGTTTAATGGAGTCAAATTAGGCAAAAGGATCACTTAAAGAAGAAGAACAAGGACAAATTATCATTCTACCCTCAAAAGAAACAATTTTACATGCTTTAGCACCACTCGGAGCATCGCAACACTCTCACTATAATATGGTCTAATGCTAGCTCAATGCTATAAGACAGAATACACCAATTTTATCCCGAACAAATTGGCGTCGTTGCCGGAAAACCGAGAATTAGCTAATTTGAATTTTGATTTCCTCTTTTTTTTATAAAAAATAAAAAATAAAAGAAATAATAAACCAAAAAATAGTTAGTATGATTAAATTTTCTTTTGTGCATGACCTGCTCCTCTTGGAGTATACTTTTTTATTTGATTGTAGACATTGATCGTGAGGAAAGGTGACTTCGAAAGGAAAGAACAAGAGGAAGAGAAGAATAATTTGAAGAGTAAACTTTTGAACATCAAGAAGAAGAACCTACTCAACCAAACAACATGGGAGAAGCAAGGGAACGAACCATGCGAGAACTAGCAGAGTTGAACTATAATCAACAATTGTTGTGCATCGTATATCCGAAGACGACCATCCCATTTGAACCCAAACCGGGACTTGTGCATCTCCTACCCACATTTAGAGGACAACTTGGCGAAGATCCGCATAAACAAATGAAGGAGTTTCATTTAGTATGTGATGGAATGCGCCCACACAGGGTAACACAAAAGCAACTCAATCTTAGTGTCTTTCCCTTCTTCTTGAAGGATGTGGTCGAAGATTGGTTATATTACCTACCAGCAGGATCCATTAATACTTAGAGTGGTTTTAAAAATAAATTTTTAGAAAAAAAAATTTCGGCATCTAAAGCTCATAATATAAGAAAAGAAATATATGAGATTAAGCAAAGTGTAGGAGAATCTCTTTACGAATACTAGGAAAGATACAAGGAATTGTTTGTTTCATTTCCTCGTTATCAAATTTCTAAATAGTATCTTATCAAATATTTTTATTCAGGGTTGCTTCCATTGGAGAGGAGCAATATTGATGCGGCTACCAGAGGGGCTTTAGCTGATAAGATGCCCATCGAAGCAAGTCAACTCATATCTACTATGGCGGAGAACTCTCAGAATTTTAGGACAAGGATTCTCGATCACACTATTTGTAACTACCCGGTCCCCTAGGACTTAAGTTAGGCCGTTACTAAATACATGCATGCATGGAACTCAAAACGAAACTCGATTATGGTGAAATAAATGCTAATTAAATAAGGTAAGTTCAAAAGACTTTCATTAATTTCAAATATTAAAACAATAGTAGGGCACCCATAAATCATAAAGGATAATAAATAAGTCTGAAAAACGATTCTTAAAAATAAGTTTTAAACATCAAAACTAAAAGTTAAGAGAAACATGAAAAGAACTCTAAATTTTATGATGCGGAAGCGTAAAAACTAGTCCCAGTGGCTCGATCACGAATTCCGCTTGTTCATCGTCAGTGCATCTCTACCCTTACCCGAAACAACAACATGAGAAAGAATGAGTATAAAATACTCAGTAAGTAACTCCACTACTGGGGTCAGGCTGGGCATCTATGTCCTTTAGATACCCACCTCTGGTGAAATATATAACTGTTCTAGTCTTCATGGGACACATATGCACATGAAATAAGAAGGAGACTGAGCCCTATCCTATTGTAGTTAAGTATGCCCACTACCTCTGGTTAATCCCGAAGGAGACACAAACTGGTGAATCCCGAAGGAAGCACAAACTGGTGAATCCCGAAGGAAACACAAACTGGTGAATCCCGAAGGAAACACAAAATCTATGGGCATCTAACTAATCAGTAAGGACATTTGCATAGTCTCAACATCATAATCATCACTGTACGAATCTATGACATACATATAAACCTCAACATCATGGCTCTACAACATACACATATACCTCAACATCATGGTTCTACAACATACATGTATACCTTAACGTCATCAGATCAAATACAACCATGGAAGCACATACCATCTCATACTAACATTCAAGTGTTTATGTGCTTAAATAAATAATTCAGATCTCGTAACAGAACATACTTTAATCATATTATACTATCAATCTTTCATGTTGTCATTCTGCCATAACCTTCATTTAACATGCTAGCATATATCTAATGTTTGGCCCATGGGCAGTTCCAGTAGTAAGTTCTTGATATTAGGTCAAACCAAAAAGCAATTGAATCTTTGTGAAATTCTTGAATTCTTAATCAAGCCTAAACATAAACCAAGCTTTAAAATTAATAGTTAAGGCCAAATTCCAAACACCCAAATATTACAAAATATTTCCAGATAACCTTACCTAAGGTGTGGTCCAATTCGAATTCACCTTCCAAACCTCCAATTTTAAGTCCAAATAATTAGCAAACCAAACTCTTCTTCAATGAAATTCTTGAATCAACCCCCTAATCATAATTTGAAATTAGGCTTACATGATTAAAGCTTGAATCAGATACATACTTCACTACCAATGTCTCAAATAAATTATCCATATATAGCTTCGTCAAAAATCACTTCCAAATGACTTTACCAAAATTTCTCAACAACCAAAATCAATCCACAAGAGGGTAATCAAAGCATAAAACTTACCAACTTCACTGAACAACACCTCAACACCTTCACAAACTTGAATCCAAAGTTGAAACACAATGGATATCAACCAATTGATGTCAAAAGTAAATGAGTATTCAAGAATCAATCGAAAACAAACCCAAACGGCAGAAATCTTACCCAAATCGATAAATCCAGTGACGGCAAAAGCAAATGACGCTTGAGCAGTGGTGGACGAAGGTCATGAAGAAGAAACTGACGCGGTGGCTTTGGGCGGCGTCGGACGGGCTCACGAATGTGAGGAAGAAAAGAGGGTGGGGTTTGACTTTTTATAAAAAAAATAATAACAACAATAATAATAATAAAACAAAAAAGGAAGTAAATATAATTACATTTAATTTTTTTCCGTTTTATACTATTAAATTCCTTTCTGTTTCAAAAGAAAATTAATTCCGGCTATTAATTTTCCATTTGAATTTCAAATTGAATAATTTCACACCAACAATTAAATTTCTGCACTTATACTTGAAGTCCAAAATTCTAAAAATGCCCTCCAACTAATAACAATTACTAAAATTCCAAATAATAAAGTTACTGAAATTACATTATTACTAAAAAATGTGCGGGGTGTTACATTCTTCCCTCCTCGACTTTCGTCCTCGAAAGTTCATTATTGAAAAAAAAAACTCCGGGGGTGTTACATTCTTCCCTTTTCAAAGAACTTTTGTCCTCGAAAGTCCGTTCCTGAAAAAGCTCCGGGTACTTAGTCCTCATCTCATTCTCTCACTCCTAAGTGGCCTAACTGGTGATTCTTCCACGGGACTTTCACAAGTGCAATCTCCAGTGCAACGTCTTTACCTCTCTGGCGAGAAATTCTACAGACTTCTCTTCGTAACTCATTGTCATTAACGTTTTTACGGATCTGTAACAAACATAAACGAAGATTTTATAACAAATTTTGGATAAATGTTTCAAGAGAGGAATGAGAGAAGAGGAGAAGAAGAAATTCTAAGAGAAGAAGAAATTCAGGTAGATGAAAAAAGAGGAAGAAATTGAGTAGATGAAGGTGTAATTCGAGGTTAATTGGAAAAAAGAAAAAGAAGGTCTTGGGGTTTAATGTGAAAAAGCGAAGGGAATACATTGGAAATCTAAGGAATCCCTCATGTCTGCTCACGTTATCAATTTTGTCATGTCAGCCATCCGCGCCAATCGTGCCAGATTCTTTTTTCTTTGATTGAGTTTGAACATTCCATAAAAGAAAGAAAAAAAAAAAAAAAATCACCCATCTTGTCAAGGGTTATTTGGGATGCTGAGCTGATATAAAATATTTGGAGGTGGAGTTTCTATATCTATGTTTAGGATGCAGATTTATTTGGTACCTTATGCAGTTTTTTTTAATTCTAAATAATATGTTGTAATGATTATTATTTTTGTTTTTAATTTTTTTTATTCAATAATTCTACCAATTTTTGTTTGAATAAAATATGGATTGCAATTTTTTTAAAATTTTTAAAACTTTTATTTCTTTCTTTTTTGGACAATAAACAATAATTAACTCATTACATTTCTAGTAGAAATATGGTTAAATAAAATGAGAAACTACAAGCGAAATCAAAACTTTTGACTCTAGCTAATTTTTCTTCATGAATTTCATTATCATTTTCTTCTTTTTCTTTTTCTTCTTCCTATTGTCGCTTTATATTTTTACTATGTCATTAATTTTTTTAATTAAATCTCCCCCATCGTCGTAACCAATGGAATGTCACCACATTTCTTCAACATTTTCATATTCTTTTCTTCTAAATTTGGAGAATCATCAGAGAACATATATTTACTTTTCACTAATTCTTGCTAGAAAATGTTTCAAGAAAAAAAAATTATTTTATGATTTTATTTGTTATATGATACATACTTTTCGTCAAACTATTCTTAACACACATTTGATATGTGAATTCATTACGTATGTGATCGGAGGTGGTTGTCGAAGCCTACAAAGGTGATTGTCGGAGTTAGTCATCGGAGTTTTTTGTTGGAGCCAATTGGTCATTGGAGTTGATAGCGCAAAGGTGGTCATCGAAGTTGGGTCACCGAAGGTAGTTGTCGAAGGCCATAATTAATTGTCGGAGTCGTTGTCAGAGCTCGAAGTTGGTCGCCGGAGTTGTCGTCGGAGGTGGTTGTCGGAGTTCGGATTTCATCGCCGGAATTTTCATTGGAGGTGATTGTCGGAGTTAGTTCTCGGAGTGTGATAGTGGTCGATGGGTGGAGCCATTCAAAACGTAGGAAGAAGTGAGAGTTGGAGTAAGTTGATAAAATATACCAACTCAACTCCACCAATATTTAAAGTTGGTAGGCTAAACAATGAGTTGCTATATTATACCAACTCCACTCAACTCATGTCGGTGAACCAAACATCCCCTAATTTTTATCAAAGCCACCCCTTTTTCCTCATTTATTTCTAAAAATACCTCAAATTTTCAATTAGCCACATACATACATATACACGGTAAATCTTTTCATATTCCCCTTCACATTTCAAACCTTTTATAAATTTAAAACCAAAATTCTAAATCTCTTTATCATATTAATGTAAATTAATTGCTTTCTCAAAATATCTCAAACCTTTTAACTTGAAGTCCCAATTTTTTTTTTCAAAATAACTTTTATTCGGCCTCAAATCTCAAAATGTAAATGGATATAAAATCTCAAATTATTTAAAATAATCCCAATATCCCAAATCCTTTAATAAATTAACTCCAAAATCTTCAAATTTCTTATCAAATAAATTTAAATAAATAAATTTCTCAAATTACCTTACTTATGTAAAATCTATCAATTTGAGATCAATCGAATCCTTCTAAATATGTAATTAATTTAAATACGTCTAAGTCTAAAAATTTAAATTAAATTTGGGATAATTAATTTAAATTTTGGCAAAAAAAAAAAAATCGGGATGTCACGCGCTACACTATGAAGCCTGGAAGAAGTAGTTTGGGCCTTATAGTGTTTTGAAAGACGCATCAGATGAATTGGGCCCTGACGACAATTTTTCGAGCACACAAAATCTCCCTTCGTCAAAAGACCAAAAGAGATCGTTTCTGGAACGCAAACTCAGAATTCCCAATCAATCAAGCGCAAGCAGAAGCTCCATTTTTCCGCGAAACAAGCTTCAGCTCCAAGCTTCTTTGCCGTCTGCATCTCTAGGTTTCGCATGGCCGCTGCAACCGAATCATCGCCAGTTTTAGAATCGAAGGAGGCTGATCTCAATTCTACGGTTCTTGATCTCACCAGCTTTCAGCTCCATGACCTCGACTCTATCGAGTTGCCTTCGAGTTTAACGGAATTGGACCTGACTGCAAATCGACTTTCGAATTTGGACCCTCGGATTGGAAAGCTCTCGAACCTGAGGAAGCTCTCTCTTCGTCAGAATCTCATCAATGATGCTGCCGTTGAATCGCTCTCTCACTGGAACGCACTCTCAGGTCTCGAGGTATTCAATCGTTCTTCGTTGCGTTCATGTTTTTTTTTTTTTAATTATTTCAGAACCGACGGAACATTTCTTCGCATTACAATTTTAGAGAGTTAATTTCGCTTAGTTTTTGCTGTCTGAATGCGTACAGTGTGAGTTTTAAAGCTATATCTATAGTCTTATGTATCATATATAGTCGAAAATATAACTCGATGATTGTTAAAGTGAAAAAACTCCAAAATAATGCAAGATCCTGCTATATTTATCTTTGTTGTTTTCGTAGGAACTTGTTCTCAGAGACAATCAAATGACGAAAATACCTGATGCGAGCATATTCAAGAAGCTTTTGGTATTTGATGTTTCTTTCAACGAAATCACTTCGTTACATGGCTTGTCGAAGGTCTCCAATACACTGAAGGAACTTTATGTATCTAAGAATGAAGTTACTAAAATGGAAGAGCTAGATCACTTCCTTCAGTTGCAGATTCTTGAGCTTGGTTCCAATAGACTACGGGTTTGCTCTCTTTATCTTTTGTTAAAAGTTTTTGTTGCATCAATTAGTCTACAATATGAATTTTATCTGTGCTTTCTGGAAAGAGCTGTCATTATTACAAGTGGTCGTAGGAAGTGAATATATGGTCATCCAGGCGTTATTTCCTATTGTATTCTTTATATGCAATTAAAGGCGCAACGCACATGGTGAAACAAAAAAGCTTAGAAAATAATAGCAGACATTCTCTTCTGAAGAATTAAACAAATAAAATGTTGTTTGTTTCTCATTCTCTACAATAGTCATGTTTTCCAAAGATTTTTGGATAATAATATTTTCATTGAAGTTTCTACACTGCTTTACAGGTAATGGAGAATATTGAAAACTTAACCAATTTAAAGGAGCTATGGTTAGGGCGTAACCGGATTAAGGCAGTAAACCTTTGTGGACTGAAATGTCTCAAGAAAATTAGTTTGCAAAGCAACCGTTTGACTTCAATGACAGGATTTCAAGTATGATACCTGAATATGATAGATATTTCTTGTTTCATTTTGCAAGATAAACGTCCTGGTGCATTCAATTACTGCTGTTCACTTTCAACAACTTTTTTATTCTTTGCCTAACTCATCAGGACTGTGTTGCTTTGGAAGAACTATATCTCAGCCATAATGGAATTTCAAAAATTGAAGGTGTTTCAACTTTAGTCAATCTTCGGATATTGGATGTCTCATCAAATAAGCTAATGAGTGTGAGTGACATTCAAAATCTGACATGGTAACGAATTCCCCAGCTCCATCTTATGCAACATATTTATCTTTTCTAGAGTGATAATCTGGTCCTCTCATTGGATCAATGTTGGCAGTTTAGAAGATTTATGGCTTAACGACAACCAAATTGAATCACTTGAAACCATTGCTGAGGATGTTGCTGGTTCAAGAGAGAAACTAACAACCATCTACCTTGAGAACAATCCATGTGTAAGTTTTCATACTCAAAAATATTCATGACTTGAAAATTTTCTTTCAATTTGGTAAGCCGATATGACCATTAGCGTCCAAACTCTTGATGCCTCACCAATTTTTGATGATTAAGGTCACAGAGGACACAATCGTACAACCTTTTGAACAAGAGAATGGATCTTGTTCAAGTAATGTTGTAGGATGAAATTATTTACTAATAGTTTATATTTTTAATTGTCTTCTCTTTATCGGCAGTTTTGAAATTTCACTGGCCTTTAAAAACAAATAGTTCTTAAAAGGTCCGATTTAACTAGGATTTTAAGAACATTTTTAATAAGCTTACAAACAAAAAATAAAAAATAAAAAACAAAAATTGTCTTGAACAGGTCCTTTTTTTAAAAAATTGAATTAATAAAAATTAAGGCCCCATTTGGTATTTGGCAACTTTTGTGTGTGTTTATGTGTGTGTCT